>NW_009715516.1:0-44074 GCF_000703405.1 Apaloderma vittatum | reverse complement strand
CCAAAACTCTACACTTGCCCTTGTTAAACTTTTAAGTGAGAACTAAGTGCCAGGCTAAACTGGTTGAAAAACTGCCATGAATAAAAACTGCACAAAATTTAAAAAGCCATTTTGAATGCCTGAGTAAATTTGGAGACTGCTGTTGTGTTTCCATCCTGAATGATTAACTTTATATTCATTCTAATAAAAACCTGGCCGAAACACTGTTTTCTTGTCCAGGATTTCAACCACAGCTTCCCATCTTGCGGGCTGCCCAGGCGATGGGAGAACACTAGTGGGGGTGAAAAACGTGATGATCTCCATCCTCTGAACATCTTCATTCTCGTTCAAATTACCATGGGAACATTAATTTGATTGTGTACTTCCTACAGCACTGTTAATTAGTTATCTCATATTAATTATAGTAATTACATACACACCTAGCTATAGGACTATTAGGCAGTTCATAGCAAAAAAAAAAAAAAGTAAACCAAGATGTTCTTGATGTAGAGCAGCTAATCAGCTAACAGCTGCTGTTGGTCCCAGACTTCTTAGTTAACACTTGAAGTACTGTACAAAGGGATACTTTCAAAATTCCAGCTAATAAAAGCCTTTTCATGTCACTGATAAACGAATGTGTCCTGTATGTGTGTTTCCCTTCATCTACTAACATAAGCAGGGATCAGAATTAAGTACTAATATGACTAAACAGCAGAATAAGATTCATCAAAGGGATGTTATGAGGAAATATTACCAAGGAAAACTAGCATGTTTTGGCAGAGGAAATATAGTCTTTGCAAATCTAGATTAAGAAACTTACTTTTTAAACTGTATGTGTTAAAGTGGTTCATTTGCAGTCTGCGAGGAATTCTGCCTGGAGAATCATCTCTGTCCTTGAAATGTTTTTTAAACACTGGGGTGGGGGATGGAAAGAGACAGTCATCCTGCCACATGAGCCATCATATGCAGTCCCCAGAACAGGGTGTTCATCAGTGGAGAGCAGTGTATCTGGCTAAGGTGTGGTTCACCAGGGTGCCCCAAACTGCCATCCAGAGGGTGACTTTCCTCACCAACAGCCATAAAATGCATTCCTTTATTGCAGATAACCTACCAAAAAAATGTGGACTTTGTTCAAATTTACATCTCTGTTCTGTGCCTTATTCTGTGGCCAAATATACAAGTCGGGCTCTTGTTCCTTCCTAAATTATACAAATATGGCTTGGTACAAGGATAATGCATTCTACTTCTATAAGACTCATCGTCATCAGTACCCACTGTGGGGTCTGTGATTATGAGGCACTCAATGATAAACTCACTCTTTTTAGGATCAGAGGAAACCATCAGTTCATCCACTCTGACTTTCTCTGAATTGCTGGACAGTAAGTTCCACCTGTAAACTCTTGTATCGATCTCATGAAGATGTCTCTTCCACAAAAACATTAATGGAACATTGAAACCCACGAGGATACCACATCCATTTATTTTTTTATTTTTTTTTCCCCTCCAAAAGCCACTCACCTCCATTGCTACCAATGTCAAGCTTCAACTTCCACTCTCTGGTTCTGATTCCACACCCTCTGCTATGTTGCTGCCTCCATCACACCTCTCTTTCCTTCCCATGAAAGACATGAACGAGAGTCATTCCATCTCTAGATCTTTTCAGAAGCAAGTCTCTACTGGAAGGCTTTTATTGCAACTCTTTTCATTTTTGTGACACTTTTCTTCCTTACAAAGTAATTAAATTGTTTGTGTAAACAAATTGATTCCCTTGTTTTGTTTTCTATGCAAATCAAAGCTCTGCCATGATGTGAATCATATTTATACTTATCACTAAATTCATCACACAGCTTCCAGCCTGGAACTGCTGTTGCCATCCCGCTCTCAAGCAGTTTCTACACTGCCACTATTGCAGACCTTTATTTTTGTGTATTCTCTTGACAGATCTGACAAGAAGTTTGCATATGAAAAGAAAGATGTAGTGTTTGGGGTTAAAAAGACCATAAAATTATTTAAGGAAATATGAAATTTTTTGATTACACTCAAGTCTGGAGCACAAGTAAATATGCTGGATGTGTTCCACTGGGTGCCAAGGAAAGTTTGGCCAGCATATCTTTAGCTGGATTAGGGGTCTACAGTTATGTTGGGGTCTAAACCTGTAAAAAGCCTATTTTTTTCATAGGTGAAGAAGTGACAAGAATGACCAATATTTGGCATCCAGGTTCACAACTTTACTAGTTCCCCTCGAGTTTTGGAAAACATCACAACTTTCTGACTGATAGTCAGAACGATTCATCCTCCTGACTGTATTAGGTGTTGAAATTCAAGCCATTTGAGTTGTTCTCCTGAGAAGCAGGAGAATTTGATGGTCACCAATTTGCAGAGAAACCCATGAGCTGCTATTCCTTTTCAAAAAAAATTTGGAGAACACACTTGAGAAACAAATTTACCAAATACCTCAGAATCGTATTGATCAAGTTACACACTTTGCTTTAATTATTTCTGAAAATCTAGCCATCATCATTATAATTCATTAATAAAATATATTTATGAAAAGAAAAGCCTTTAAATTGTACTGTTTTGGAAAACTAAAGTGCTGATTACAAGGGAAGCGAGAGGGAAGAACAGGGAAATTCTGACAGGAATCTATAGGACAGACAAATGTTTGATCCACGTTTCCTATTCTTTGAAGGCATCTGTTTCTCTCCCCTGAATAGGAAGAAGTTTGCGGCGATTCCAGTCCCACTTTATGTGCGTACCTCAGTTACAGGCTGAAATGCAGATCGGGTGAAATCTGAGCTAAAAAGATGCATAAGGCTGTTTATGCCCCATCAATTTCTCTCATTCGCTTTCAAAGCTAGTCCTCATTAAGAAATCTTCATGTGAGTAAAATATGTTTAGTGGTATTATTCTGAAGCCATAACCCTTATCTTTAGCAAAATTAATAACAACCTTAACCAGGAAATAATTTAAAAATTCAACCAGTGGTATATGAGTCTTTTAATTGCTCATGCCAGTGAATGACTACTGTAATTAAATAAATGCAGATGTAAAGTAGACTGTGGCCACCATGCTTGCAGCGCAGCTCTTGTCATGTGAACTAACTGCCAATCAAAGAGGAAATGGATTTAAGAGAAAAAGATAATTTAATGTGATTTTCTACAGGTAAAGATTAAAAAGAAGCTTGCATATATTACTGAACTGCAAGAAGATTAAAAGAGTGTTAGAATACAAACTTTCAAGCAAATTGCTTTCTGAACAACTTTTTTGAAGTTTCTTAATTGTAGTATACCCCTGACAGATTAGATGACCAAGGTAGGCTTCATTGGCGTTGCCTCAGACATTTGTAGTGAAAGGAGGATAGTGTCTACAAGGGTTGACATCATCAATAGTGAAGCTGCAGACAAATACTGAGTAAACATAAAAAAATCCTAAATAGTTTTAAATTCCATATTTATTCTTATTGAATTGCATTTGTGTCCAATATTGTCTGAGGATTTTGGCAAAACCAGGTTTTTTATAGGCAGAAGCACTCCCTTGTATCACATCCATTGATATATTTGGGAAAAACAGATAATCTTTTGAATATACAAGGTCTAAAGAATGACATGTAGGCCCAGTAGTTATTCTATTTTCTATAAACATGTCAGCAGGAGAAACTATAAGATAATTTTATGAGCTATATACCTACAGGATACAAGCTTCTTCCTATAAGATTTGCATCATAAAGTTTCTGCAAAGAGATCAGCTATGATGTTTATCCAGAGGTACAAAAACATTGATGATGAAGTGGTATGAAAACCCCAGGTAATTTCAGTGTATTGCATTATATAAATACCATTTTTAATCAGCAAATGTAGGTGAAAGTTGCCCCTGAATACACTAAAAAGCCACCACAAGAATTAATATTTCACCTAACATATTCTAATTGTTTAACTGATATTTTACATAGTGCTGAACATCCGTATGTGAGTTAACTTTCACCCATAAGCAAACCTGTGGACTTTCAAGAAAGTTGTGATTGATTGAGAGCATCTAATTCAAGAATTATTTCTGAGAATTCTTGGGCTCTTTGATGATGTTGAATTTAGTTAGATTTATTAGATGCTGAAATAACTGTTACTAAAAGCAGGAGCTGTAAAACCTTTTCAGCAAGCAGGTAATCTGACACTCAGCCCTTTTCTTCCAAGAAAGTAGTCACGGCTTTCCTGCCGAAGGACAACATTTTTTACTTTCCCATAAAAAATACAAATGGAACAGGAAAGAAAAGAGTGAAAATAAATTTCTATTCTGTTCTCTCATCTATCACTGACTTGCTTTATGTTTTGAGGCAAGTCTCTTAACCATACATTCCCTTTTTTTTTCAGATAAAAAATAACCAACCTGCTTTATCCTGCGATTGCCCAGGCACACCTGACCACGATTCTTGAGAAACCTCTCACTCAGGCACCCTCCTCTACAACCTCCTCAGTCAATGAAAAACTTTTGAATGAGTAAACTGACATTATGACATTCACCAAATTTCAATTTTGTTCAGTCAATTAGCAGTAGCTTCAGTCTTGTATTTCAATTGATTAGGCTAAAATTACCATAGTGAATTTCCATCCTGGAGGGTTTAAAAGCCCTCAGACACCGAGTGTACACGTACCTCCTATATCTCTCCAGAATGAACTGCTGCAACTAATACACTAAAGAAAAGGTTATGTGAGGCAAAGTGAACAAAAAAAAAAAGTTTTAAAAATTTGAAGACAGAAAAGTTAAATAGATTGCTTTAAACTTGTTAATAGAAATGGAAGAGGGTGATTTTTTTTTCTCCTTTTAATAGTAGTGAACGCCTTTCTGTAAGTGGCTTCTTGCAGATATTAAATGTAACAAATACAGCAGGGAGTGCTTTTGAAATAGCTGATGAATTGAAACAGTGGGAAGAAAAAGGAATAGGAATGGGATGAAGGATAAGATACTTCAGACAATATGCTGCTGACAGAGATATAATTCTGTGGGCCAAAAATATCAATCTGCAGGCTATGTTTTTGCTTCATGGAAGGAATAACTCAGTCCTCAAAACAAAAATGCATCCTCTGTCACTTTGCATATCTTGGTTTACTTCTTCATATGAAAAGCAAACCCCATCTGCAACCCTTAAAAAAAAAAAAAGCAGGAAAGACTGTAAACTATGCATGAATATTGTCCGCTATGGAATCCTGGATTTAAGAGAATAAGTAATAACCCCGGGACAAAAGCCACTCGATAGAAATCATTCCCAAAGCTTCATTCTGTTTTAAGCAATATGGAAGGTTTCTATACATTGAGGAAATTTCCTAGCACTATTCTGTAGCCTTCCAACCCAATCAGAAGGAGACATGGATGGCTAGAAACATTTCAAGCTTCCATTATGGAATACAACAGCAAGAAGAAGTTTAACTTTCTTTAAAATTTGATGAGGCTTAAAAATTCAGCTTAAGTTTCTTCTGTTTCAAAAGCAACCTTCATTCTTAGGAGTAGATAGGAGCATAGACTAGTATGAGAATAGGAGAATGTTGATTTTGCACTACCCTGCTGTTCTGATGTAGATCCTCAGTTTAAACTGCTTAAAATCAGTTTGAAGTTCCTTTCCGACTGATTAAAAAAAAAAAGAAGAATTAAACTGACGAAGATAGCAACTTAAGATATTTGTTAAAAGTCATATCCCTATCTACATTTACATGTGAGACTACTTGTGTTAGTGCTGGTTTTAGTATTAGTGTTAGTACTAGTGTTAGTGTTGGTGATGTTTTGTTTGCTTTTTTCCCCCTGACATTCTGCTGCTCCTTTGTGCCTGTTGACTTAACAGCTATGAGCAATATAAATTGACTTCTTACAGGGAGATTATAACAAGAGCCTAAAGAAACATTTCAAGCATCTGTGAAATGAAGGAAATTTCAGCTAGTTACAAACCTTAAAAAAACCTTTTCCCTGATTTTCACTGGAACTGAGGTTGTATGAGAAATACTTTTGAATCTAGCCACACCAGCTGTTTTTATATGATTTTTCACTTCAGAAAGTGACCAGTAAATCCTTATTTTATGTACTTCGGAGTACGTTTTGGGTATAAAAGATGGGTTCATATGATGAGCTCAGACAGATGAAGTGCATGTGTCTGCAGCCATCATCATGTCATTGCGAAAAAGTGAAAATCATGTCTTCCATGCATAGGAAATCATAAGATCAGGGAGGAAGGACTGGATTTGACAGGCCGCCTTGTTTACCCACTTGCCCACACAATGCTGATCCTTATAGCCAAGCTGCCTGCCAAATGATTGTTTGCTGTTGACTTTTACAGTTTTACCTGACAAATGAAAGAAACAGCATATTGTATTTTTAGGTCAAGTTGTGTCACTTTCCTAGAGGTATACATAAGTTTCTAGAAAGGGGCAGGTTATAACCATGAAAACGTTCCTGGTTTGATTTAGACAAAGATTTTTTTCTTGCAATTTTCTTCAAGATTTGCTTTATTCTAACAAAACATTCTGTCTCAAAAACCAAGCTTGCAAAAATACGATACATCTCTTTTAATCTTGGGGATTATTTGGCTCAGTTGTACAAAAGTGCAGAGGAACAAAAGTATTAACTGAAATCTCAATACGATACAATATAATCACATAGCTACAAGGAAAAATGCCACTTATGAAACTCTCCTGGGGAAGAGCTCATCCTCAAACCAAAACTACCTTTTGACTTTCAACTTAGGTGTCATAGAGTCTTTCCCCTGAGGTTGATGGTGCTTCTCTAATTTCCACCTGTAAAAAACGGAAACCCTTTTTCCTCCTGTCTTCTTGGGTCACAGGAATACAGTTAGCTCAGTCGGTTGAGCATGATGCTAACAACACCAAGGTTATGGGTTCGATTCCCGTGTCGCCTGATCTAGTCGAGAGGTGGCATCCCTGGTGGCAGGGAGGCTGGATTAAAATGATCTCTAAGGTCCCTTCCAGCCTAGCCCATTCTATGATTCTATGGATAATTCCCTTTTCAGGTCGTACCTTTCCCGTTGTTCAAGTGATTTCACATACTCTGTCTCACTCGTCTTAGAGATGTATCACTAACTATTACAGGCACTTCCAGTGCGTGCGTGGGCTGTGTGCCTAATGTTCATCTGTTGATATTCATAATTTCTTCCTGCCACATTGCTAAAATCTACTTTGAACACCATTAATTCCGGTTTATATTTGGAGGTGTTTCTTCAGTTGTGTCTATCCTTTACAAAAATAATCCTGTGGTTGCTACACAGGGCCTTTGTGCTGCAGACTACAGCAGTGGAATTTGCAGTCACTTAAGTTTCTGGATGAAAACAGCATGGACTGCCTGTTTGCTCAGGATCCGTTTGGGGTGGGGTTTTTTTGCTTTATCAGAGATGGATTTTTTCCTATTCATTTCCTTATGTGATGATATGGCATTGCTCAGGCAGAGGAGAAAAATAAATTATGTGTTCAAGAACAAAGTTTTAAAATCTCAGGTAGGATGAAAGCTGCTAATACCACAAGGTAGTTAATCTGACATCATCGTATCACTGTTGTTACAAGTGTGTGATCTTTTCTAAGCAGCTTGATTAGGAGCTCCTCTGCTCTTTCTCCATTCTCAGATTCTCCATTTCATTAGGGATACAGACAAACAACACAAGGTCCCTTCAGGTTTAGGAAAATGCTCAGAATTTGTCTTGGAAAGGGAATAAAATGATTGTGGGTATATTGGATGTATTCTCCTCCACCACCTACTAGGCCAGCTACTCTCTCTCTTCCAGGAAAGGATGATACCTGTTCGATGCTGAACAGTGTGAAGAAGAGATAAGCTGTGATTAATATTTTTTTAATGAAAGAATAATGAAATAATTAAGATGGAAATAGAAGGGCTGAACATGTCATCTTGGCCTTTCATTTTGGGATTGTCAAAGAGAAGAAATAGAGAAGGACTGTTGTGTTATACACTGCAACGATGATTAATAAGAAATTATTCCTTTCCTGATAGTCTTCTCTTTCAAGCTGGCATTAATATTACATAAATTGTCTTTTTTATATTTTCTCAGTGACATGACAACAGCTTTTGTGCAAGTATCCACAACATTAAGTTGTGAAGTGTCAGTCATAGCTCTTTTGTCATCAGCTGAGCACCTCAGTTTCTTTTCTGCCTTCCAAGTTGTCTCTCTGCCACCACTGCAGCTTGGTTTCCATAGCGTAGTATCAGTGAGCACGCCTTGGCATTGACAGTAGACAGTTCTGGATCAGACCTTTCCAGAAGGTGTGAAGACACACAGCTGAAATCCAACTCCATGACATTGTTACAGGAACCCAGGCTTGTTCTGGGTTCTGCACAGCAAAGACTTTCTTCAATCTCTGTCAGACCATCTGGGTAATCTGTAGCATTCACCTAGCAACCTGGGTGCAATGTTTTATTCCAAAACAGATAGGTACAAGAGACTGCACATAGAAGGGACAATGATACTTTTGGTCATTGAATCCACATTGCTATCTTTTGCCAGGCTGCTCTGCAGCTCATTCAGAGAAACATTCAGCTTAGATTAGATACACAGGGAGCCCTACACTTCCTCATCCAACAGCATAAGATGACTTTCAGTTGAAAGATCATCTTAATTCTCATTCTTTGTACTTCAGGAATACCTTATTGCAGTGTTATAGCTATACATATAGGTAGATCTTCAAAGAACACTCATTGGTCTGACTCCGTTCCTAATTACATCTCTGGAAAGGGATTTACATCAGAGCTGAGAGTTTTCTGAGGGGTAATGCATGGTTCATTTTGGTAAATGGGATATATCCCTCTGCCCTTGACTGTGAATATATTTTTTCATCATGCCTGTGGCTGTGTGACAAAAGACTTACTAGGGAGAATTACTAGGGAAGAATTGTGCCTTTTCAATATTTTTACAGAATCTTGCAAATGAATTTCCCAGTAATAAAACTGATACGTTACTGTGTTATAAATATTTACTGTTATTAGTATTAAGTAATCAAGGCGTTAAAGGTGTTTTCTCTTCAGATTGTACCACAGTGGTTTGACTATGACTGGTGGCCAGGTGCCCACATAGCCGCTCTATTATTCCTCCTTCTTGACTAGATGGGAGGACAGTGAGATTCCCTGCAGCCGCCATCCCTGGCAAAACAGACTCAGTTTTGTGGAAATTAGGTAAATTTATTAACAGTCAAAATCAGAGAAGAGTAATGAGAAGTAAAAGCAGATCTTAATAACATCCTCTTCCCACTTCTCCCTTCTTCCTGAACTTAACATCACTCCCAACTTATCCTCCTCCTCCCTCTAAGGGGCGCAAGGGGACAGGGAATGGGGCCTGTGGTCAGTTCACCTGATGTCTCCACCGTTCCTTCTGAGTCTGGGGGAGGACTCTTCACTCTTCCCTTGGGCAATTGTGGGGTCCCTCTCATGGGAGATGATCTTCACACACCCTTCTCCAGTGTGAGTCCTCTCACAAGAGACAGTTCTTGACAAACTGCCCCAATGTGAGTCTCTCCATGGGATGCAGTCCTTCAGGGGAAACTACTCCAGCACGAGTCCCCCATGGTGTCACAAAAGAGAAGACTATAGGAGGACCTTATAACTGCCTTGCAATACTCGAGGAGAACCTATGGAAAGGCTGGAGAGAGACTTTTTACAAAATTGTCCAGTGATAGAACAAGGGGAAATGGATTTAAATTGAAGGAGAATAGGTTTAGTTTGTATCCTAGGAACAAATTCTTCAGTATGGGGGTGGAAAGACTCTAGAATAAATTGTCCAGAGAAGTTGTGGATTTCCCCTTCCCAGAGGTGTTCAAGGCCAGGTTGGATGAGTCCTTGAGCAACCTAGTCTAATTGAGAGCTGTCCCTGCCCATGGCAGGGAGGTTGGGTTAGATGATTTCTAAGGTCCCTTCCAATCTGGGCCATTTTATGATTCTGTGATTCTATGATTCTATGAAAAGTCCTGCCAGCCAATCTACTCTGGCATGGGCTTCTCTCTCTGCATGGGCTACAGCCTCTGGCAGCAACCTGCTCCAGTGTGGGCTTTCCCATGGGGGTCACAGCCCCGTTCAGGCACCTACCCACTCTGGCAGGTGATGTAGAATCATAGAATGTGTTGGGCAAGAAGGGACTTTTAAAGATCATCTTGTCTAATTCCCCTGCAGTGAGCAGGGACATCTTTAACTAGATCAGATTTCTCAGAGTCCCATCAAGCCTGACCTTAAAAGCCTAGAGGGTTGGGGCCTCTGCCACATCTCTGGGCAACTTATTCCTGTATTTCACCACTCTCATGGTACAGAACTTCTTTACGTCTCATCTAAACCTACTCTGCTCTATCTTAAAATGATTGCCCCTCATCCTGTCACTACACACTCTTCTAAACAGTCCTGCTCAGCTTTCCTGCAGCCCCTTCAGGTACTTGAAAGCCTGTTATAGGGTCTCCCCGGAGCTTTCTCTTCTCCAGGCTGAACAACCCCAACTCTCAGCCTGTCTTCGTGGGAGAAGTGCTCCAGCTCTTTCATAATTTTTACGGCCTCCTCTGGATCCACTCCAACAGGTCCACTTCCTTCTTGTGTTGAGGGCTCCAATCTGGACACAGTACTCCTCATTGAAGCTCTTTAAAGTTGCAGTCTTCATGTCTGTGGCTAAATGAAGGCGGTAAATCTGAGTTTAGAGCTGTATTTTTGCCATCCTGGTCTTCACTGCCTCATCAGGGTTGAGTTTTAAAATATGTTGAATGATGGCATATCCACAACTGGACAAGAGGGAAACATCATTCACAAGGTTTTATGTTTTCCTTTCATAAAAGGAAACCAAAGTTTTCTTCCAAGTTGTATTTGTTACTGGAAATCTATAATGTCTCCTAGGAATTTGCTAATAACATACAAACCAATATAATTAGAATATGTATTGGTTTGTTGAGAAAGAGTACTTTTAATGAGACAAGAACTGAATGCTTTCCAGCAGTTGTTTTCATCTAATCTTTCTTTCATCCTTCTGAGATCTCTCTTGAAGTAGAAACTTCCATAGCCTGAAATTGTTCCTTTCCACAAACTTCGAGAACCTTGATGAGATTGAGAACCTGCACTGAGAGTTTTATTGTTTGTCACGAAGTCTGATGCATCAGTGATCATGGAATTACAGAATCATAGAATGTTTTGGGATGGAAAGAACCTTTAAAGGTCATCCCTGCAGTGAGCAGGGATGTCTTCAAATTGATCAGGTTGCACAGGGCCCTTTCCAAGCTGACCTTGAATGTTTCCAGGGAGGGGGCTTCTACCACCTCTCTGGGTAATGTGTTCCAGTGTTTCACTAGTTGACACATGTATTTTTAATTTTTACTGATAGACTTGTTATTTCTATCAAACTTTAAAGAATTCAGTGATAATGAAATCCAACCTAGTGAGTTTAGGAAACTACTAGGTCAGATTTTGTTTATTTATTTTTGGATATCATCTGTCTGGTGTCTTGAATGGAGATCTAACCCTGTTTTAAGACCTGATCCTGTAATAAAAATTTTCTAAAGTATTCATATGCTGCCAGAAAAAGAAGTAGATTCATGATAGTTTCTCTTTCCTGTCTTCAGATATGAAGATATGAAGGGACATGGGTCTAAACATTCTGTAGCTGATGTTGATAAGCTCAAGAAGAATGGTAAATTCCTAAAGCAAATATTTTTACTTTACTTACATGGGAGGACAGAGGGATTCCTGTCTTCCATGGGGTTACCACATTGCAATGGCAGTAAAAATCAGAGAGAAACTCCTGCAGAATTTCTTGAATTGATTTTAGTTACGTGGACAACAACATTGTTAGTCTTTGGCTGTATGTATCAAGAAGAGTGATTTGAGCTAGCTGAGGTTATGAAACAATCTCTTCTTTAGACGAAACACAAACTTCTTGTTACAGATACTATGACTGTAGTGAGAATGAAATTACTCCATCCTCAATATTCAACTCCCTACAGTTACACTAGTATTGTAGGTAGCCTGAATTCAGATTGTCTACAGCTCCTATCTATGGTTGCTTTTGCTAACACTGGGGCCTCTCTAGAGTGAACTCCCACCACATGTCTACCCTGGGCTAGGTGGTTGAATCACCGTGAGGACAGATGGGGTTTTGGGAGGATCAGAGGGCAGACACAACACCTGTCTGTTGTTGACTGCCCACTTCACTGTGCATTAAAGCAGAAGAAAGATTTGGAGTGTTTTTATGTTGCAAAATGGCTTAACCTTTCTCATGTAAAGGACTTTCCATTTCACTTGTGACCCCACTCTGCCACCTTCACCTATGCACTCTGCAGCTGCTGTGGCATTTTCACCCTTGCAGACCTCATACTGTTGTTCTTGCACACTCTTCCTATGACCTTTCACTTGCAAATCTGGAGACATATTGATTTAGTCAAGTTTCTCCTGGAAGCAGTTGTTACTGACGTGAGAATGACTCTCTTCTTTCTCCCACTTTCCCTGCCTTTTTGTTTTGCAGCTTTTAGTGTATAACTTTATAGTAAAAGAAGACAATGTATAACTTCAGTATATAATAACTATTTCAACAGCAATAAACATTATCCAAAAACATGTATGCACATTAGTGGTTAATCAGTGTGCAACATGTAATCAAATCTAGGAGGGAGTGCTAGTAGGATCATAGACAGGATCCATTGGCTAGGAGATTGTGCAGGACACGGTGGATAATGGAATATCCACTGCACCGGAGAGAACACGTGAAAGAGGTTGCTCTTCTAGAAGACATGGCTGGTTTTCTTCCTGACTGACCACTGGGGAGAGTTTTCCGTTCCATTTTCTCTCTCTTTGTTTATCCCCTGAGAGTAAATCTAGCATTTGAGTTAATGTATGCCATCAGCTGTAAGTCCAATTAATATAACTTTGTCCATGTAGCCTCCCTCATCTCTCTTTGTGCAACATTCTCAGCATTCCAATGGGTTCAAACTCGGGACTAAATTCAAACAAGAACCTGTGCAATAAAGATCCAGATAGTCAGTTTTGCCACAAGACTAGATTGGGGATTGCTTTTAAACCACAGTGAAGAGTGAGCCAACAGGAATCACTGTGTGATTTTGATGCTTATGGTCCTTGTTGGAGACTGGGGCAAAGCCATGATCAGTTGCAATGTTAACAGCAATTTATACCACTTCTACACCTATCACGTCTTTACCTTTTATTTGTGCTTCTGATTCATGCTCTTGGGGGATGTATAATTTGCAAGGCTTCTGCGTATACATCATCTGGCAAAAAAAAAAAAAAAATCTTGTCTTTTCTTATTCCATATTTTTTTAAAAAATTGTGGTTAAGATCTGTATTGCAGAGTGCCCAATAGTTGTCAATGATTTTTTTCTGTTATGCAGGATATATTTCTAACCTCTCCAAATCTATGGAAATAGCAGTGTGTGCTCAAACTATTTATATCTCTGAACACATCGTTTTTCTTATCAAGTTGTCATTGCTTTTGCTGAGCTCCTTGACTGGTTATTGCACAAGGAGTAAAAATATTCAGCTGCCAGGTATGCCTAAAAGAAAAAAAAATATATACAAGGCAAATAACAATAAGTGGCTCTCATATTCTACACTTTTTGCCTTACTCTTGCTGATTAATGGCAGTGCTGATGTGTTTCTGAAGATACATTTAATTATATTTTTAATCTGCCAGCTGTAGTGCTATATATCAGAATATTTTTTTAATAAGTTTTTTTTCTTTGCAAACAGATTCTATCCATGTGATCTTGATGAGTAATCTTGTATGCTGTAAGAACATTCTGCACATCCAATTGGCCACCTATTCATGAGCTACATTAAGTGACATCTGAACTTTGATATAGATATTAACAGTCTGTGTCCATATACTAGTCTGTGGCTAATTGGGAAGAGAATGCAAATATGCAAGTACTAAAAGATCTGTTTCACAGATATTCCTTACCCACTGTCTTTTCATTGAGCTGATTATCAGAGATAGCACAGGGAAGATTCTCTTAGACAGTCATATTTGCACTTGCTATCACCATATGCTAAGAAGCTTGTGCAAATGTTACTCCTACGCCAAAAAAAAAATCGCCTGGGTAATTACTGTATTAACTATTTAGAGTGTGAATTTACATTCTGTCATTCATTATCAGTCCATGGTTCTTAATATTTCCCTGTTTTAGTTGCATCCTCACAGTTTAGTCTCTTCCTGGATTTGACAGAGAAATCTGTGCTATGATAAAATATTCACTGTTTCAAGATGTGTAAAAGTAAAGATCTCAGTGATCAGATATGCAGAAAAGTAAAATCACACTCTTTTTTTAACTAAGCTATTTTATTTTTACGTTATCAATTAGGCACTCTGGTTTTGCTATAAAATCTTTTGTCTTGCAAAACTAAGTCAATTCTCCCAGGCATTTTAGGTGCTTGGCAGTTCTTTTGGATAATGATAGCTCTAGCAGTCACCAGCCACTGCTGATTTGCACTTCAAAGGAGCCCAAAATTATTGACTGGAATGAAAATATCAAGAAATCACTTTAGATTTGTTCTCACTGATCAGCATCTAGTCTGACATTTTACCAGACTTAGTTAATTGCTTATTCCATTAAAATCAATAGAAGTGTTGCCTTTGTGGCCACCAAGATCAAGACTTGCCTATGAATTGCATTAGTGTTGTCTGGAGTATAAATCTTTCCTGACAGGTGAACTGCTATACAATATATCAGGGATTGATAGAATTTAAAACAAACAGTATATTTTATTTTATGTCCTCATTACTTTACCAGGAAGCCTCGATACTTGGCTGTTATTTTTTTATCGCTTTAAATACTTATCTTCCAACAAGGCACCTGCTCCTAGTTTGGAAACAGAGCACTTTGCTTGTCACTGTTTTTCAGTAGTTAAACACTCTTACTTTTAAAACGAAATGTCTAATTCTTTTTCTCGTTCATCTGGTTGAATATTTAAACTTGGTGGTTATATCTTTGTGAGAATAAAGAACCTTTTGGCACATAAAAAACTTTCTCTTTATGAAAATATATTGTAAGATACATTGTAAAGACTTCTCTCATTCTTGAGAAGTTAGAGAAATCCAGTTCTTCAAGTCTTTTGGTGTAAGGTTTCTCCATTTCAGAGCACATTTTTTGACTTTTTTTGCACTGTAGCAGTACTGCTCTCAGAGTAGAATCCTTACAGATCCCACAAGTCAATCTCTTGTTCATGGGTCAAAAGACTGAATTAACAGATTTGGTCCCAGATTTGCTGCAATTATACTGACTCACTAAATTCTTTCACTTCTTTCTCTCCAGGACACAGATTTTTGTGGTATTTTGTTTGTTTGTTTGTTTGGGGTTTTTTAAATAATTATGGGGTTTACTGCCTGTTCCTCATTATTTGACACCATACTGACTGTGTCTAGATACTTGAATGCAACCTATTTTAGTGGGCTATATATTACTTGCAAACTGATCTGAGTTCATGACAATTTCCCATGCTTTTAGTCATGATGTCACCCACTTTTTTCTTCTGATTCTCTAATAAAAACACCGTCTGGCATTAGGCTAGTCCTTGGAAATCCGTTTCATCTCTTCTTCCTCCCCAGGCTGACAATAATTCTCCACTAAACTTCTTCCTGAGAAGAGGCAGTTAGCTAGTTTCCAACCCACCTGATGTGCTTTCTTGACAAGTTTTAACCAGAAGGCAGTGAAATACTAAATCCCACACTCTTCAGAAGTCTTAATATATTTTCATTTATCACACAGAATCACAGAATGTTAGGGGCTGGCTTGTCATTTTAAAAATTGGAGATTTTTGCTTTGATTGCATTGATTTTCCTGGGGGAGGGGGAAGAAAAAAAGTATTGACTGGCATTAATCACCTACCTGGACTAATCATCTAGGAATTTTTACCAGGATCAGCGTTTTCTTGAATTTGTCTGTGACAGATATCAGGCTAATTGTGTTCATAATATCCTAGATCACATTGTTCGTCCACTATGAATCAGAGCACAGTGCTAAGATTCATCCAGCCTGCTGGTCCTTTCTCTCCATCCTTATCTAGTCCAACTATCTATTAAAATTCAAAGCATGAACTAGAGATGTCCTCCATCAACTCACATAGAATTCATTCGTGCAAGTATGCTGGCCTGCTGATTTAAAATTATTTATCTCTGAGAGATGTTTAACACCCTCCACAGCTCCTAATGGACTGGAAAATACTTTATCATGTTTATATGATTCAAATACATCCTCCTGCTTCTTTCAAGATACAAAACAGAAATATTGAATAAACACATCTGTCATTAAAAGTTCTGCCAACCCCCTAAGCATCAGAATTTTATTACAGCTATTATTCAGAAGCTACCTTATTCCAGATAGTCAGAGTTTTTGGGTTTTTGCCGCCTTATTTCCTACCTGTAATTTCTCCTTCTAGTTGATAGCTCTTGCTTCCCTTTTCTGTTTGCTAAATATTGCCTTTTAATATCTAAGTGCTGCTTCCAGTCTTTTCTTGAGCTCGAAAGGGTTCTAACTGATGTTGTCCTCTCTTTCAGATGTGTATTTATGACATTTTAGGTACATTAGTGGTATTCAAGAGCTCCCAGATTCCACCTGTTTTGTTTTTTTTCCTAACACTTTTCTCCTAATGTATTTCCCTTCATTTTTTCCCCTAATTTAGGAAGGTAGTCTTATATGTCTGTTTTGACCAAGGAAATGTGTATGGATATTGGAGAGGTGACACTGGCCTGTTGTCCTTCAAGTGCTTCCTAGTCTGGTGTGTATTTTAGGTCTCTTAGTGCTGGAGTATTTTCACCACTGTTTAGTGGATAAATGTGGAAATGGTGTGGTTTAAGGGAAGAGACCCTCAGTCCTACCGGATCTTCTCCCTCTCAGCTAGAATTTAACTATCGAGGTGTACATACCTCCAGCCATGACAAAATGGGGTAGTTGTGAAGCTCTTGTACTTAGATTAGATTCAGAAATCAATGTGGGAACTGTTTTTTTTTGATTGCTTATCCTACTTACAGAATGTATGTCCTTGTTTCTTGAGGCAACTAACAACTTGCAGCACATTGTTTAATTCTTTTTTATCCATAAAAATAAATAAAAATTTCTTAGCTCTGAAACTGAGCAAAATACTTTTGAGCATGGGTCTTTTATCATTGTTCTATAAAGTCTATCACGGTTTAAAATCATACATATGTTTTACTTCTTGCTACCTGAGACTTACGACATTTATTTCTGATGAAGAATTTGTATGGCACTGAGCATGGAAGCAGTGCATTACCCACTCACCTGCTCCTTGTAAGCTTTAGATGAAGTGCGTTTGCTGTGATGTCTATGAGGAATTGCCCAACCTATGATGACTTGGTTCTGAATCAGCTATGGACCATTAATTTAATTTTTCTTTTTTCACTTGTAAATAGAAAAGTCATTGCCTTCAGTAGGGCATCAACTTTTTCAGTATCTACCTGTGTAATCTTCCTGTATTTGTTGCTGTCATCCTTCTTTCTTACATTGCTGCTACTGTTATTTATGGTCAGCTACTATCTTATTAGCTTTTTAGAACAGGGAGTTTATCTTCTTATGTATTTGTATAGCACCTATAGAAAAAAGAGCCATGATCCTGACATGCTATACAAATAACAGCAGGAACCCTTATTGAGATTGTAGATATTAGTTACGGCCTTTAAAAGGTGGCTGAAGGATGACCTCATTGCTCTCTGCAGCTTCCTGATGAGGAGACATAGACAGGGATGAGATGAGCTCTTCTCCCTGATATCCAGTTACAGGACACATGGGAATGATTCAAAGCTGCACCAGGGGACATTTAGACTGGGCATTAGGAAGTATTTCTCTACCAAGAGAGTAGTCACACACACTGGAGCATGCTTCCTAGAAAGGTGGTCAATGCCTCAATCCTTTTGGTGTTTAAGAGGCAGTTGGGCAATGCCCTTAACAACATGCTTTAGCTATTCATCAGCCCTGAGTTGGCCAGGCACTTGAACAAGACAATTTGTTATAGGTGCCTTTCAAATTAAAGTATTCTGTTCTGTTCTGTTCTGTTCTGTTCTATTCTATTCTATTCTATTCTATTCTATTCTATTCTATTCTATTCTATTCTATTCTATTCTATTCTATTCTATTCTATTTCCAGACTAGCCTAGTCTAAATATATACTTGCTGTCTTTTAGAGAGAGAGGCAACAACTCCTGCTGCAGACACAAGGCAACAGTTTCTTTTGCAAAAGAGGCGCTAATTTCTGTCCTGTTAGAAGAGGCAACAATTGCTGTTGGAAAACGAGGCGAGAATTGCTGTTGCAAAAACCCACAGGGCCAAATTCCATAGATAAAGGGGCAAATCAGTCTGGCAGAAGCTACACCCCCTTGCATTCCAGATTGTCCTCAGATATCAGAGGGGCTGGGGGCTGAGTGTTGCCCAATTCATCATTACTAACATGATGTGCTCACATATGCCTTCGATCTGATGGCATCACTGGAATTACGAGGCCAGCCTTCACAAGGGTGGCAATACACTCACAAGGCCAAACTCCGTGGATCAGTGTCAACAGGGATTTACATGGCCAGATCAGAATCAAACATAATTTATTCAAGCAACAGATACACAAATTCGTTTTGATTTCCAGTGATAGTGACTGTCTGTAAAGCAGGTGTAAAAGTTACAGATGTAATAGATCATGAGCAGCTCTATAAAGATTTCCTAAGTTTCCTGGGCAGCACTCGGTGAGACCAAGTGTTTGGACCTTACCCAAAGGTGTCCCTGTGGTGGGTAAGAGAGGCTCAGCCCATTGACTGATCCCAGAAGTCAGAGGTGGTCTGTGGTGATATCTTCCTTGATGACTGTGGTATCTTCCCTCCAGTTTCGCCTCTCTTAGGCCATTTTTGTATAATTTGTTACCTTTCATGGGGAGCTTGAGTTACTCTAGTCATGCATATCTTTATTGTGATTGGTGTAAATTTTCCTCACTTCATGTTTAAAAGTATAGACTAGAAAAATTCAATGCACAAGCTCAATGAGGGGTAGTCGCACCTTGGAGGAGGGTAGCTTTTGGGATGGAGGTGTGTTTTGGTAATACAATGAGATTTTAATGAACATAGTTCACCCGAAGGACAGCATCTATCAAAAGATGACAGACTCTTGGCCCAGAATAGTAAATGTGCAGTCAACTGGCTCTCTGACATCTCCAGCTTCCTTTGTGTTCACAGAGCTTAACTACAGTGTCTCCACAACATTCCATGCTCTATGGGATTTTCTCTTAGAGTCAGAAACATCAAGTTTCCTTAATGCTTCCGACCCTTAAGTTTGTTTTGGAAATCTTTGTGGGGAGAGATGCTTATGCACCAGCTGCACACTGTCCTGGAAACTTTTTCAATGTTCCAACGCGTGAACAATGCTATGTAGGCAATTAAGTAATGTTAGATAATTATCCAACATCAAATGCCATGAGAAAGGTTAGTTTTTGAGGGCCAAGTGCTCTTGCAATGTTATAGCCAAGATGGTTGCCTTGTGGTTAGAACTAAAGTTCTAACACAATATCAACACTATATTTGCCTATCCATAGTACAGCTGGTTTTGTCTCCAGTTTCTTGAAATGACAAATCCAAAGCATACTGCTGATTTTAAGATTTGAGTCAAGTGCTGCAGAAATACACTGAACAAGGCTATAAACAAATGACAGTGTTGGTCCAGCATGGGTCCCTTCCCTTCAGCACTTTTTTAATGTGACGTTGTTTCCATTAGAAGGGCTGAAGAAAAACACCTAACAGTCATCAGAGACCTTTTCATATTTCTTTGCAGAGGTGGCAAAAACTACACCATTTCAATTTATTAATCTTTCTGTGTTATGGCCGTGAGAACAAACTCTTGTAACAGTCCTTGCCCATGGTCTGACCCTTCATCTTCTAACAATGCCAGGAGCTCTCTTCCCAGCTGTTCTCCAACAGTCCAATACCTGATACCAGACCATCCTTTCCTTTGCCATTGGGCATCTTTTCAGGAGAAAAATAACAACTCACAGAAGCACCTGCCTTACAGGGCATTAAACCTGAGTGACTGAGATGTCTCTGAGTCTGTGATCTAAGGAAAACTGAACAGGCATTGTTAAAAACAAACGAATTTTGTTTTAAACCACTGGTATGTTATTCAGCTGATTTCAGGAGTATGTTATTGAAGTTGGAATGTCTATGCATTTGCAAATCTCACAAAGCATTTTGGAGTCCCACAGCATGCTTACAAATCTCAAAACAGTTTCACCAATTAAGCCAACGAATCCCAGATGAAAAACTCCAACACTTTCAGTTGCAAATCCTGACTTTCTTCCTACAATATACGGATAAGGAAGGATTTACAAAGCCCATACTGTCTTGTATTGAAGAAATTTTCATTCACAGTGTGCCTTGTGGCTATTTTTGAAAAAATGAGCAAGCAGAAAGTTACTAACATGATTTCAAAATCCAAAGGGTAAAATCCTTCCACTAGAAAGGAAAAGTAACGGGAGGAAGCTGAATATTGCCAATAAGGATTTCACCTCCCAATGATGACAGTACTTATTTGTCCACTCGTAGTTTAGGGCAAGATCAAGGAATAATGGTATAGATCTCCTTAAAGCTGTTATAATTGATGCTGTTAGTTCTCCACAGAAAAAAAAAAAGAATAGAATAGAATAGAATAGAATAGAATAGAATAGAATAGAATAGAACAGTTGCAATTAGAAGGGACCTACAACAATCATCTAGTGCAGCTGCCGGACCACTTCAGGGCTGACTGAAAGTGAAGACATATTGTTGTTAAGACAATTGTCCAAATTCATCTTAAGCATAATAGAAGCAACGTTAATCACAAGTTTTGGGTGTATTTGTCACTGGATCTCTGAAGCATATGGCCTCAAAAGATCCCTAAATCAGAGTCCTGAATTGCAAAAAAACCCCTTTATCAAGTTACCGCTAATTTGAATGACAGTAGTATGAAACATTTGATTTAATTTTAGACTTGGTTATTGTCATAAATAAACATTAAATTGTACACACTCTCAATCATTGGGCTTTTTCTTGAGACCACAGTACAAGAAAGATCTGGACGTGCTGGAGTATGTCCAGAGGAGGACCACAAGGATGGTTAGGGGACTGGAGCACCTCTCCTACAAAGACAGTGAGAGAGTTGGGGTTGTTCAGCCTGGAGAAAAGAAGGCTCCAAGGAGACCTTATTGTGGCCTCCCAATATCTCAAGTGGGCTACAAGAAAGCTGGTGAAGTGCTTTTTAGGATGTCGGGGAGCGATAAGACTAGGGGGAATGGATTAAAACTAGAGATGGATCGGTTCAAATTGGATGTTAGGAAGAAGTTCTTCCCCATGAGGGTGGTGAGACCCTGGCACAGGTGGCCCAGAGAGGTGGTGGAAGATCCATCCCTGGAAGTTTTTAAGGCCAGGCTGGATGGGGCTCTGGGCAGCCTGATCTAGGGACAGATGTCCCTGCTCATGGCAAGGGAGCTGAAACTAGATGATTTTTAAGGTCCCTTCCAACCCTAATAATTTCATGATTCTATATGATTCTATGATTCTATGATTCTATGATTCTATGATTCTATGATTCTATGATTCTATGATTCTATGATTCTATGATTATATGATTATATGATTATATGATTATATGTTTAAAGCCTTCATACTCTTTATTTCTCAGGAAATTTTGTTGTATTTTCTTAAATTTTCAATTAGTGGACATAGTTCATAAAAAGTGAAAGAGATTTTATATTTGTTCATTAAAATTTTCATGAAAACCATGAAAAGATTTTGTCTGTCTAATTTTATAAGTTTCTCATGCAACTATCGGTGTATTTTCAGGTACATTCAGTAGAGATGTGTACTACTCATTTTAAATCATTTGTATAATACTGATGCACAGATTCCATGGATCCTGCTCAGATGGCTACAGAAACGTACCTAGCACTGTTCAGGATGCCCCAGATATCCTGCCTGATTTCCCAGTTCTGCTTCAAAAGGATGCAGGGCTCCTGTAAGACTGTTATCATTTCTTCCAGATCAGTGTGGATGTCTCAAGTACACTGGCTATCTATGCTGCTGTGAGATACCCGTAAGAGGACAATAGAACTGAAGCTCAGATCTCAAAACCTTTAATGGAAGTGATGATGTGCTGCCTGATCTAGTTGAGAGGTGTCCCTGCCCATGACAGGGAAGTTGGATTAAACGATCTCTAAGGCCCCTTCCAGCCTAGGCCTTTCTATGATTCCATGATTCTATATCCTTCTGAAACAAAGGCATTACACTGAAGATCTATAACTTAGATTTTCAATCTAGAACTCAAATGACTGCATATATTACCATTTATTTAGATTAAGTCCATTAAAATTTGAGTTTAAATGGAAAAACATAGGGGATCCCAAAACAGAAGATCATCAGTAGGAATTATACTGAGTACATCCATCCAGCCAGAACAACTTGAATGCTGTATTGCAATGGCAAATTTTAGAGGCATATATGAAAAACACATCAGAATACTACCAAGTGTTGAAGAAATATAGCTGTTCAGAGATATATCTGCAAGTTACTAACCATGTGCTTTACACATCAGTTTGAAATCTTCAGTCCTTAAGCCAGTGTGTTTTGCCATATTGTGGATATTTTACATTGAACTAGGTGATCTCTAGAGGTCCCTTCCAACCCCGAACATTTTATGATTCTATGATTTTCCAGAATCTCAGTTTATACATAGGTTTCTTTTGTCATATCCACAGCATTGAACTTTTACCTGTATGCACAAAATTGGACTGGTGTAGACATGATCTGACGAAGGGTCTTGAGAACAAGTCTTATCAAGAGCAGATGAGGTAACTGAGGTTGTTTAGCCAGGAGAAAACGAGGCTGAGGGGAGACTTTATCACTCTCTACAGCTACCTGAAAGGAGATTGTAGCAAGGTGGGTCTAAATCTCCCCTCCCACATAACAAGTGATAAAACAAGATGAAAAGGCCTCAAGTAACACCAGGGGAGATTTGGACTGGACATGAGGAATAGTTTCTTCACCAAAAGAGTTGTCAAACATTGAAATAGTTTGCCCAGGGAAGTGATGGAGTCACCATCCCTGTAGGCACTTAGAAGATGTGTAGAAGTGATGCTTAGGGACATGGTTTAGTAGTGGACCTGGCATTATAAGATCAATGGTTGGACTTGATCCTAAAGGTCTTTTCCAACCTAAAAGATTCTATGATTTCATTAAAATTCTGGGTCACGAGAAATGCTAAGTCACTTGTTCTTCGTCGTGTTGGAAATATCAGGTAATGATCATTTTAATATTAATATTTTGAAGTGAATCACTCTTCCATAGCATGATAATATATGCGATGAGCCACTTCCAGAAAGTCAAGCCAAAGGGGGTCAGCACTGCTGATAAAGTTTGAAGACTTTATAGCTATTCAGAGCATATGTGTTATCATACATGCTGCCTATCGAGGCGTGACGACCTGGTTCAGAGAACGACACGGCAACCAATCCCACCCCGCTCGGGCCATCAACACACTAACACCAATGTGGTGGATGGCAAATGGCGTTTATTAGTGCGCAACACAGCGTTATATAGCCTGAGTTTACGACGTCACTTCCCTCTGCTTACGCTAGAAGCTGAACGCTATTGGCTATAGGGAGAGGGCCCCTATCTTTCCGTACAGCACGATACCTTCTGGCCTCCAGGCCCTTACCACCAACACATACGGTATAATATACAAGCAGCAATCTGGAGCCTAAGTTCAGAGGAGAAGTGTATTTTATTTACCTATACTCTATCACCTAGCATTTTGATATATCTTAAAGTATTCCTTTAGGGAAGAGAGGTATAATTTACTCTTGTAA
Organism: Apaloderma vittatum; assembly: GCF_000703405.1. NCBI lineage: Eukaryota > Metazoa > Chordata > Aves > Trogoniformes > Trogonidae > Apaloderma > Apaloderma vittatum. The sequence goes on along the minus strand of NW_009715516.1, from coordinate 20,245 downwards.
AAACATTTCTTCCCTTATATTGTACAATAGTCTTCAGACATTCTCAGGAAGATTAAATAACTGTTATATTTAATAATGAATGACTAAGTACCAACACAGTAAAAATCAAGGTAACTGATGTATTATTCAAGTACATGATCCACAGCTATTTGAAGCCAATCAGCTTATTGATCTTACTTAGTTCAATGGCTTTGAATCAAACTCTAGTATTTACAGGAGCTTTTATTCACAAAGCATTTAGAAATAAGTTCAGTTAAGAATTTGGAAGTGGCATGAATGTTCAGCCTACTGATAAATTTAAGCAAACAGATAATGCATAAATACACATTTATAGGTCAATGTTTATCATATTACATAATGTAACTTTGTAGAATTTTCTGTTAATAGATTTTTCATCACAGCTATATCATTAGAAAAATGTTTTTACTTATTTCCTAATATCCAAACCGGCAGGGAATTAAACAGCAGTAGCAAAACAAAATGTTGTTATTTGATTAAAGACTGTTATCTTCTAAGATTTTTTTTATGTTGCCGCAGTGTTCCTGCTGGCGCTACATTATGCCAAAAAATGTAAGGCTGAACAAAGAATTTTACTGAATAGCATTAGATGGCAGTCTTGGATGTGTTGTATGAGCATCAAATGTGCCTAAGCTCAGAAAGAGGGTATGGTAGCTTAAGAGCTACTTCTGCAGTTGTACTTGGCATCCTTGTTTAAATGGGCTGAGGTCCCATAACTTCTGTCACCTGTCACAATAATACATCTCTGGTCTGAATAGCACAAAAGGAAACATTAGAATAGAATTTTTTCAGATCCACTGGAAAATAAAATAATGAGGATAAATCTTTTCTTTTTTTTTATTATTATTTTGATAAATGGCTGTAGGTACTTTACATGGGCTTTTCTCTAGCTTTCTCTGCTTATGTAAATAGCCATATATTCTTTTAAGGAAGATTTTTCTGATACAGTTGCCGATAAAATCCTATAAATACCAGTTGTATTTCATCATCCTGTTGAAGCTGTCTGCTTCCTTTGAGATTGTTTTCCTCAAAGTTGTTCATAGTCCCTGATCCTGAGATACAACTAAAGGACATGCAGAGTATTGATGAAGAGAGCAAAGGCAGCTGCACATCACATTTTTCGGTGTGTGTAGGCTCTTCCAATTATGGGAGCTGCCAATGTCTGTTCTAGCATCTGGTCGTCGCATATGGTTTCTGGCCATAGCTTCTCATCCTTGGCTGGTGTCCTTGCAGTAATGACTTAGAAGACTGGTGGACTGTCAAGCTTGGATCCTGTGGTTGCTTATACATAAAATATGTTCAAGGCTGGAAGTAGGAATGTTTCTCTTCTCTGCTCATTCTCTAATGTAATTCAAGCTTGATGTGTGGATCATCCATTCCTTCTACATATTTTAATATACTTGGGCTTCATTCAGGATAGTGTTTCTAGAAAATGCTATCACCTGGAACACAGTTTTGTGATGTGGTTGCTGAGGTCAGATTTACAGGTGTGTAGGGTGAAAATCGACATCAGATTGACACTACGAGTTAGTGACTTATGTTTAGTTCAATAAAAATCTGGAGGAAGTCTTTGAAGTAAAACTGATTGTTCTTACAGGCTTCAGCTCTCACTGTTAGTATTGTTGGAGTGTATGACTCAGACTCCATGTGCATGAAACTCATGAAATGAGAAGAAGCTCGAGCTCACACCAGATGTGTTCAAAATGCCTGAAGTTATTCAGTCATTTGGACTGGGCTAAATACTCTTAGTAGAGAGGTGACTGAACAAGTGAAAAAAAAGATGAAGAAAAAAATGAATCTGTTTTGCTTTAAAAAAAAATACTGGATAGGTTATCTATATTTATTACAAAAGAGTTTTTTTTTTTCCTATAATTTCATTAACATTAATATTATTGGTAATAATATCTCCTGAATCCTATGTGGACCTCAGTAGATTTCACAGTTTTACAAAACTGTCATTATTCTTACTGTAAAATTACCAAAAATAGGCACAGAAAAAAATTAAGTGACTTCAGAAAGCTCTTCTTGCAGGTCTTTATTAGATCAAAAATAAAAGCAAAACCAGTATAATTACAACCTAGTGCGTTATAGAATCATAGAATCATAGAAAGGCCTAGTATCTACTGGGTAATAATCTTCTGGGCAAAACTTAATTGACTGGTACACTATACACACAGTGTAAAATACCTTATTATCATGAATTGGTATTTTTTCTTGTTAGTGGAGCAAACAATATCTTTACAGGGCAAATTGTGCTATTATAAAGAACAAAGTACATTTTATAAAGAAACTCAAATACGACTACGTCTTGGAAGCATAGGATCATAATATCATAGAATAATTAGAGTTGGAAGGGACCCTTAAAGGCCATATAGTCCAACCTTCCTGCTATAAGCAGGGACTTCAACTAGAACAGGTTGCTCAGAGCCCTGTCCAACTTGACCTTGAATGTTTCCCAGGATGGAGCTTCTATCACCTCTCTGGGCAACCTGTGACAGTGTTTCAACACACGCACTGTAAAAATTTTCTTTCTTATATCTAGTCTAAATCTATCCTCTTTTCATTTAAAACCATTACTCCTTGCCCTGTGGAAACAAGCCCTGTTAAAAAGATTTTCCCGTCTTTCTTACAGGCCCCTTTTAAGTATTGAAAGACCGCTATAAGGTCTCCATAGAACTTTCTCTTCTCCAGGTTAAACAACTCCATCTGTCTCAACCTGTCCTCATAGGAGAGGTGGTACTTCTCTCTGATCATTTTTATGGCCCTTTTTGGGAGGGCTCTATAGCTGAAGACAGTATGTCAGGTGAGGTCTTACCGGGGCAGAATCACTGACCTTGACCTGCTGGTCACACTTCTTTTGACACAGCCCAGGACATGGTTGACCTTCTGGCCTGTGACCGTGCATTGTGGACTCAGGCCAAGGTTTTCATCCACCAGTACTCCCGAGTACTTCTCTGAAGGGCTGCTCTCAATCCACTCATTGCCCAGTCTGTATTTGTGGCTGAGATTGCCCTGGCTCATATGCAGGGTCTTGCACTTGGCCTTGTTGAAATTTATGTGGTTTGCCTGGGCCTATCTCTCAAGTTTGTCCCTCTGGACGGCACCCCTCTCCCCTAGGATGACAACTGCAACACATAGCTTGGTGTCATTGGCAAACTCATTATAATTTTTTTCAGCTAACTAATATATTTACAAAAACTGTCTTTTTTCTTTTTCCTTTTAAAAATCCATCATTAACAAAAATTAAATTATTTTGTTTTTAACTATTACTGAAAGGTTTTCGTTCCTGGTTTCCGTAAGCAGAAAAGGTCCTACCCTTAAGTAACTGCAAACTTCCAGAAAAAATAGATTTTTAATTTTTAAATCATCTAACTCTTAACCTGTAGCTATTTTTACATCTGATTTTTGTTTTCACTTTAATTTCAATGTTTTGTTGTTTTCTCAAAGGCCAGTGCTTGGGTTTCCGGCTTACAGCTAAGGTCTGTACAGTCCTGTTTTCATCCAGCTTCTAAGATAGCTAAATCCCATGCTTATGTATGTATCTCAAAAAAAAAAAAAAAAGAAAAAGAAAGGGTTAAGAGAGAAGGAAAACCCAAGTAAACACAACTAGAGTTAGATAATCCCCATAGATATGCTAAAGCTTTTCAGATTCACGAACAATAGAATTTTGTAACAATTCTTCATTTGCATTGTATAAACCGCAATCTTTGCTTTGTTGGCAGAAACACTTTGTATTCATGAACTGTGTTTAGTTTAGTACTGCTTAGAATTTCCTTTTTTGCTCTAAATGCCAATAGAAAAGAGAGACAAAGTAGTAATATTAGCCTAACATAACACACAAGCTCTTGTTTTGATTGCTCCTCTGTCTGCTAGCCATTATGTTTGCCCACCCAACTACTTTCTGCCTCTTTTACTTTGTACAGTTCTGTGGAGCAGCCAAAACAGCCGGTGATATTTCAAAGCAGTTCATAGTGCTGATACTGGAAAAGGAAAGCTCACACAGAAAACAGCAGCAGTGTATGTGAGAGATGGGAGGCAGAGAGTTATAGCTTCAATTCTCATTCATAATGTCTTTTAAGGAGTAAAATAAAAACACGTGTCTCTGACAGGTTTGTGAAATTACAAAATCAGTTTCCAGTTTCATGTAGGCCAATGGCCAGACTTCTAGAGTCACATCCTGGCAGGTTTGGAGCAGGTGCTTAAATATTTTATGATTGCATCTGAAACTCTGCCATTGACTTCCCCTTTGAAAGCGTGGTGTAAATGTAGGGAATAATCTCTCTCTGTCTTTGGTCGACTCAGTATTTTCATACTAGATTGCCCCAAATTAAGGATGAAATTTCGTAAATCGCATAATTAAAGAATCTGTAATATTCAGAGATGCTGAACAATTTCAGCTCTTGCTGAGTTGACTAAAAGCAGTCCCATGAACAAACACCTCACACAGGAGATTAAGAGCTAGTCAGGCGTCCCATCTGCTAACAAATACTGGATGTATTTCAAAACCTGAACCCTAAGAAAGGGAACGCTGAAGCTATGGTTGCAAGACTCAAATCAAATACCAGAATTGTCAAGCTCAAATCAAATACCAGAATTGTCAAGCTCAAATATCTATGCAAGGATCCTATTTATTATAAATTCTTTAGCATTTAAAACACTCTTCTAACAACTTGCTTTGTAGAAGATACATCAAATGTTTTATGTTTCTAAGGAGTACATTGGTAAGAGTGCCTGGTGCTGCTCCTGCCTTGCTTGTAATGCGTATTCTACTGAAGAGCACAGAACCGTCACAGATGATGACAAGCAGAGAAGTGTGAAGAGCTGATTATTTCTGCTAATAAAAACATCTCATTCAACATGAAACACTGGGCTTTGATTCATGGAGCTTCTTAATCCGCGATTTTAAATTAAATTTAAGGAAGTGTTTAGATGAATATTATTCGTGTCTCATTTTTGGTTCAAATTCTTTGCCAAAGTCAGTTCAAATAAGGAGGAAATTTACCCTGACATATTTTTAAGCAAATGAATTCTTTGTTAAACATGTGTTGGCTCATACCTGTCCTGTTCGGAAATTACCTTCCATCGTTAACTTTGAACACATTTTAATTCACCTCCAAAAAATCCATTTATTCCTCTGAAATTCAGAGCATTGAAAATATCAGGAAGGATGATTGAGTAATGCCCACATATGGAACTGCAAAATAGTTAAGCTGTATTCAAGCCAGACATATACTTATGTCATGAAAAAATCCCTCCCATTGCATATGTCTGTTACAGAGTATATGTAATGCACATAATTACTTAGAAAACTGTCTACAAATCTTCTGAGTCCATTAGAAGCAGTGTTATGTCAAAGGTGATTGTTAGCTGTGAAGAGATAGTAAGATGACATTCTACAAAATGTTTTTCATAGATAGATTTCAAAATTCTCTGCAGACTTAGCATTAACTGGTTTTTAGGTACAACTTCCAAGAGCAGTAACTTGATTAAAATCACATAGCAGATAAAGGGTAGAAATGTGAGTAAAACTGAAACAACAGAATTGAGAACTGAGGCAAAAGAAAATTTCTGGTCTGATAAAGAAAAAGAGAAGATGAGGAGTTTTAAGTTGGTTGGTTTTGTTTGGGGTTTTTTTAAGATACTCTCCTTTAGTTTCTGATTTTTAAACCGTTACACTTTTTCTTTTTTTTAAGATTTCCCCCTCTTCCACTCTAGCCATGAGGCCTCCATGTTGACTTTCAAGGCAAAGATAACATCCTCATGTACTTAGAGTCTTCAAATAATTTGGACTTTGGCACTGCTAGAAGATTGGTCTCTCAGTCCTCAGACTTGAGGATATAATACTTGATTGTCAGCTTGTCTAAAGATCTCATTTCAGACCTACAGTGAGGATAACATTGTAGATGTGATTAGCCAATAGAAACAAAAAGATCATTATGGTTTTGCAAACTTGGCTGCTGTCCAGTGTTGATCAGCAGTGAACTATTTCAGAATTTGTCAATAGAAAGTTTTTTTCTTAAGCTTCAGCAGGCATACTCTGATCCTATTGCCCATGCAGTTACTAAAGGTGTTAGAGCCTCTTTACAACTGTCTCGCATGTTCACTGTTCATTTAACATTACACCTACCCCAGTACTTTTTCCCCTATAGAAAACAAATTCCTGTTGGAAAGATGCTGGAGTGTGGTCTGAGTGACACGCAGAAGCTTTTGTTGTCATGTGACCCCGTGACACTAAGTAATGAAACCAGTCTTCTGTGTTTGTATAAAAAGAACATTCAATTTTCAGGGAAATGTCAGCAAGATTATTTTCTTTTCTTCTCTTATAATTTTCTTTTTATTTCATGTGTCTTTTTTTTAACATTGTTTAGGTCCAATGTGTATTTCAGGAGCTGTATTTTTAGGTAATAATTCTGAAAAAAATGATACTGAGTTTCTGACTTTTTTATTATCTTTTGAAAAATTTTACTGGTGGACAGGAATGAGGGACAAAAAAGGTAAAGGAAATACATGTAAACAGTAAAAATATCCCGTTAGTAATCATAAACTGACATTTTACATCTGCAGAATGTTAACCTGTGTGCACTTGCAGACTAGGGAACACATCCTTGTAGCTCACAGAGGAAATCTCAAATACATGGGTTCTACATTGAGGCTACATTTAGACACAAACACCATAACAGGCCCAGCTGCATAAGATTCATGTAGAGTTATGAACATGGAATTCTTAGTAGCAGTGGCAACTATGGACAGAATTTCAGTGTCTCTTTAACCATCTTTAGTGAACTTATGATGGTTAGAGCCTCCTCAGATTAGTGATTTTTTTGGTGTGAGTGCTGAACTGAGAAGAGGGAAGAGACAAAGGGCTAGTAAAACCTGTATTTAGTTTGTTTTTATTCTTTTTTCTTATTTATGAAAAATCTGAAGCATATAACTGCTTTGCAAATACTGCATGTTATGTTAGTTAACTGAAAATTAAAGCAAAATGAAGCCTAGATTCAATGTGATCTGCTGGCACAGACAGTCTCCCAGCTGAAAAAAAGAGTGAATTCAAATTTCCATCAGATAGAGGAAAGGAACAGGTCACATGTCTTCACCTGGTGTCCGCTACGGGAAGATATAACCCTTTTTGGTTTCATCTATGGATGGTGTCCTACTCCGTGCAAATCATTAGCACTGAAACAAAAACCAGGTGCCCCACTTCTCGAGCATATGCCCTGAATAGCCTAATAAGGAGTAATTCTCTTTGTGTCAGAGGACTTTTAAGTGTTTAATGCAAAGTAGATCAGCACTAGTGGGAAAAACTGAGGAAGAATGACCTTGGAGCATCCTTGTGTCATGTTCATTCTCTGGAGAAGTCAGATACCTGTATGCTAACAGGGGAATACAAAAATTTTAATAAAATGGAGCAATATCAACATGAGGCTCTGAGCATCTCCCTCCTTAGAACAGTCTTTTGCATAATACCTTTACAATATGCTCATTGAAGTGTCTTAGTAGGGAGGGATGTCTGAACTGTGAAACATCACTGGAACAGTTAATTCTATTTTAAAAAAAATACACTCTGTCACACGTGAATTGCAAAAGAGCTTCAGGATGTTCAAGATTGTCTTGTTTTTTCTGGGACTGGAAAGATGCTGTGTGAAAACCAAACCCTATGGATCTAATGATTGTACTTCAAGTTAAATTTATTAGAAAAAATTTTTAGAGAGTCCTTTTACTAGTACACGGAGACACGAGGAACGGAAATCTGATCTCAGATCTAGGTGTAGAAAACCTGACTTAACTGACCTCTCTTAGATCTCTAAATCGCAGTGACATGAACAAAGGCCTTTCATTGCTTGTCTCCCTCAATGACTCAAAGTTGTGACTGTTAGACTAGATGTTGGGGAAGATGAATCCCTTGGAATTGTTCAGCTTTAAGAAAGCTTCAGGGAGACCTTATAACAGCCTTCCAGTACTTAAGGGGGGCAACAAGAAAGATGGGGAGGGACTTTGTCAAGGATTGTAGTGACAGGATGAGGGACACTGGTTTCAAACTGAAAAAGGGGTAGATTTAGATTAGATACAAGATTTAAATTCTTCACTGTTAAAGTGATGAAGCACTGGAACAGTTTTCCCAGAAAGTTTTGAACACCCCATCCTTGAAAGTGTTCAAGGCCAGGAGGGACGAGGCTTTGAGCAACTTGGTCTAGTGGGAGGTGTCCCTGCCCGTGGCAGGGAGTTGAAAGTAGATGATCTTTAAGTCCTCTTCCAACTCAAATCACTCTGTGATTCTATAGTTTATCCACAGAATTTCACCCAAGGTTCCTACTCATCTTACCTTCTATGAGGAATCATTCAAAGCTGACTGGAAAATCACTCCTCCCACACCGACACTTTGGAAGTTTGTTCTGTCACTACAGATCTCTGCTACTTTGGGCAGTTTCCTGTTCTTGACTGAAGGTCATCATATCTAACTTCTACTTAAAATCCCTACATATCTTAAATTCGGTGTAACAAGAGCTGGTGCAGAATAAAAACGCAAACTGAAACGGATGAAGACATGCTGTTTCTTGCAGTGAGTTGTGTGCAAAGAAGGGATTATGCAAAGCGAACAGAGTAGCCGAAAGAAAACATAACAAAGGAGAGTTATAATAAACAACCTTACTGCCTTAAGAGTTGAGCAAGGGAATAAATATGCTGCCAACAGGAAAAATATCCTTCCTAGCTCTGTCTTAATTGCACTCAAGAGCAGAAAGATAAATGTGTTCAGTATTTAATTTAATTTAAAGCTCGGCCACTGCTATAATCCTTACAAGAAGTATCACACTAGTTGGAAAATAATGTAGGCTTAAAACAATGAGCATACATGTGTTTCAGAGCAGAAATGGATTTAAAGTTGTGCATAAGTGGATGGTAAACTGGGATTTGGTAGACAGCGATAGGAACTTCTTGTTATTTCCCTGTGTCAGAAATACTACAGTGCATTTACAGTATGACCCCTAATCACTGGAATCAAAGGGAATGTGACTAATAACTGCAGCACACACAGCAACTACCCATTAAAGGCTGATTAAAACTCACTAAAGTCTCAAACCCTGTGTTAGCGCCAAGCTTCAAGCTGTCAGCAAACTGCTTAAGAAAATACCCTTCATTTTGTTCTAATATTTCAGTGCATTTCACAGAGAGACAAGCACACAATTACTCACGTATTCATTCCTTGCTGAGGTTCTCAGAAACATGCAAAGTTGTGTGGTCCTCTGTGATGCTGTGAAGTACTCATCACGAGTATGACTCAGCAGTACAAATCTGTGCCACGCAGTTCATACTGTCACCTCAGACTGTGTTACTGCAATTTGCTATTCAAGTTCATGTAAATATAAGGTATATAGAGTAACGCTTTTTCCTTTTGCATGGGGAAAGTAGGCTCCATGCAAGACAGTACATCATTTTTCCATAACCTTTTATTAGTTATTCCCATAATCCTGAGTGCCTCACACTTCTATGGACTCTCAGTTAAGAGGAAAAGGACCTATTCCAGTCCTGTGAGGCATTAAACATTCAGAATATTCTACTGCAACCTTGAAATGTTTTCCTACCATTTCCTCTTCCATATATTTTTGAAAATTTTTTTATGTCTTGTAGAAGTTTCTTATTCTTGACTAAATGTTTTCAATCAAAAGTCATGTATTTCCTAAACAACTCTCATAAAATTATTTTTGTCCTGAAAGGAAATTCAATGAACCGTGGTGTAACGACTCAAGGAGTATTTTTAAAGTGCATGGAGAGCTATTTAACAGATCATGGAAGAGCTATCCCTGTGCTTTATGAATGATGTAATCCAGAAGTAACTCAGTAGAGCCTCCGAAAACTATGATATGGAAGGTATGATGCCCAAGTTCATGCACTCCTCAAACAGCAAACATCCTTTACACTTTGAAACACGATTTACAGTTTGCATCTAGTTCGGCACCTTCCATATTGCTTTTGATTTAGACATCCAGACTCACAAGTCACACATTTAAATGAGATAGATGTGGATGTGGAAATTATCCTCCTTTCTTGCCCAGTCAGGTGTAGAAACTACAGCAGGGATTAAATTAGTGTCACAAATCCTGTTGGTGTCTTTACACATCTGCACATACAAACACATAAGCAGATACTGCCCCTGAGCCGGTTGTAGTGAATGTATAGAATGCGTGTGTGTGTGTGTATGTGTGTGTATGTGTAAGACAAACAACTCATCCTCAGACACTCCACCCCACAACCATTCACAGGTTTTTTCATGTTTATTGTTGAAATATCTCAGCATTGTGGAAGACTAGAAGGCTATTTCAGCACCTAAGTAATGCTTTTCTTCACTTCTAAATACTTGATTAAACTCTGAAGCTTAAGGTAGAATTAGTTGCAAATTCAGGCGAGGATGCTCCAAGAGATCCAATTGAGATTTAATTGAAAGCTACTGCCACAGCACAAATTATAGGCATTCTCCTCTTGATGTAACTCTTGTGGTGTATAATTATTTAAAATAAATTTGACAGTTCTTATTGTTTAACCATTGCCAAGCTAGTCAAAACTACCTAGAGATCTAGGGGAAGAAATGACACACTGTGAATTTAATATCACTCAGATTTATATTGGTTTTCTTCTGACCTCACAGATAATAAGGAACCACTGCTGTGAAAGAGCAAGAAGTCAAAAAAAAATCCACAAAAAAAATTAAAATCGCTCCCTGTTACAGCTGTATATACAGACCCTTATAGGATTTTGGGCACCAACTCTTATCTTGCAATTGCGAGAGGGAAAGAAGAAAGTGGGAAATAGGCAGGAAGTGCAATTCTGTTCTTTGTTTTCCTTGGTTCCAAGAATTACTTTGACGTTCTGACGTTCCCTATGCTAATGAGCACAGACTTCACACTCTCCTATTCTCAAAACAGGAATTAACATCTTCCAAATCAAGATGCTGTTCCTAGTAAATGTATCATTCCCACCTATAATTCCCTGTCAAACAGAGAGATGCCCTGTGAAGTGGTTACAGAAAAAGTGGAAAAAAAGTTATTTTATAATGTTCTTACCAAACAACCTCTGTTAGCTCAGTTGGTTGAGCGTGGCGCTAACAACGCCAAGGTCGCAGGTACGATTCCCATTCGGTCCCCATGTGTTGCCTGATCTAGTCGAGAGGTGGCGTCCCTGGCGGCAGGGAGGCTGGATTAAAATGATCTCTAAGGTCCCTTCCAGCTTAGGCCATTCTATGATTCTATGATACCCACAATGCTTTAATATCCCCTCTGGTTAAGATCATTGTCCTTTTATCAAGAGTTTGAAAAATCAATTAGATTTGTATCACTTAATAGTGAAAAAGTTGAATTCACACAAGTGAATCCTAAAAAGAGAGAAAACATGGATAAATGAGATTTTTTTTAAAAAAAAAAAAGTGGAGATATCATTTTTTAACAAATTTGTTCCTGCACATCTCTTACACTAATCAATATTTTTTTTGGAACTAGGCCTAATATTTGTAGTATATTGGAATATAAGAGTCCTCAACTCTTATAAACCTGTGTGCTTATAAAGCCTGTGTTCTTTATTAAGCTTTCTAAGTCACTCTTCTTATCATATGAAGATTACCCTTTAAGTAAAGCTGCTGTAGAGCAGTCAGTGACCATATTCATGCAGTCAATTATGAATTGGTGATTTGGGCTATTTTATAGCTACTGGATCTATTTTATTCTTGTAAAAAAATTCTATTTCAACTCTTAAAATGTAAAATGAGAACTGTGCCTCTTCATGCTACCCTGAAAGAAGAAAGAGGATTCATACTCTGCCATCAAACTGGGGTTCGTTCGTAATTCAAAATTAGGTGATCAAAAAGGGGTGGATGAAAGTGTAGAAAATACTCTGAGAGAGAAAAAGTTTGAGCTGCTTGCACAATATATCGGTCTCAACATCAGTGTCAGTGTATTAAGTTTGTGTGGTAAGGTTTTGATACTGGGGATGCTACAGAGGCGGCTTCTGCATAGAACTAATGTCACCAGCTCCAAGATTGTTCTGCCACTGGCCAAGACCGAGTCTATTAGAGATGGTAGCAGTGCCTCTGGGATAACATGTTTAAGATGGGCAAAATGTTACTGTCTAACAGCAATTTGCAGCCGTAGAGAGGAGTGAGAATATGTGAGAGAAACAACACTGCAGGCATCAAGGTCAGTGAAAAAAGAAGGGTAGGAGTTGCTCCGACATCAGAGCAGAGATTCCCTTGCAGCCCGTGATTAAGACCATGGTGAGGCAGGCTGTCCCCATGCAGCACAGGGAAGTTAATGGTGAGGCAGATGTCCATCTGCAGCCCATGGAGGACCCCACACCAGAGAAGGTAGATCTGCCTGAGGGAGGCTTTGACACTGTAGGAAGCCCACTCTGGAGCAGGCTCTTGGCAGGACCAGTGGACCCATGGAGAGAAGAGCCCACATTGGATCAGGTTTGCTGGGAGGACTTGTGACCTTGTGGGCAACCCATGCTGGAGCAGTCTGTTCTTGAAGGATGACGCTCCATGGAAAGGACCCACACTAGAGCAGTTTATGAGGTACTGCGGCCTGTGGGAAAGAATCACATATGTTTGTGGAGGACTGTCCCTCTGTGAGAGGGATTCCTTGCTGGAGCAGAGGAAGAGTGAGGACATTTCTTGCCCTGAGAAGCAAGGAGTGACAGAGACCGTGTATGATGAACTGACCATAACCTCCACTTCACATCCCACTGCTTCTGTGGGGGAGAAGGTAGAGAAATTGGGAGTGAAGCTAAGCCCAGAAAGAATGGAAGATGGAAGGCAAAGTGTTTTAACATTTAGTTTTTATTTTCTCATTGTTCTACTCTGAGTTAATTGGTAGTAAATAATTTCCCCAGGTGAAGTCTGTTTTTCCCATGATGGTAATTGCTGAGTGATCTCCCTGTCCTTATCTCGACCCATGAGCATTTTGTTATATTTTCTTTCCCCTGTCTATCTGAGAAGGGGAATGATAGAGCAACTTTGGTCAGCACCTGGCATCCAGTCAGGGTCAGCCCACCACAGTCACAGACTCCACACCTGAACAGAAGAAAAGCTGAAAAGAATCTAAAGCTGTTCATCCCCTACGATTTCAGAAACCTTAGGAAACACAATCACACAGAGAAGCGCATCGTTATGCTCACATAAAAGCCTGAAAATCTTCTGAATGCCAAATCCCAGGTGGATTCCATTCCTTTAGAAAACGTGAATTACATATTTGTTAAGCAAATAAACCCTCAGTCCCTGCTAAGGCAGTTGGATATGGACAGAGTAGAGCAGAAGTGCCAGAGAAGTGCCATGATTTCAGCAAATCTCTTCTGCCCCTTAGAGCAGAAGTTTGATGTTAAATAAGGAGAAGCCACCCAGACTGCACAGGGAGAAGTGGGAGAGACCTGCAATACCCACATTAGAAGTGGGAAAACACCACTGATTTGTGTTTACACTCAATTACACCACTGCTGTGGAGATGAGCAGGATATTTATGAGAGTGCCTACCCAGGCCATTACTGCTGTGCATGAAGCATGTGACAGCCCGTAATGGAGATGTGAGATGAATGCAAAGAGATGATCTCTAATGAAGAAAGGATTGGATTCAGTTAAGCCTCTATCAGCACCAGTCTTGAAAATATTAAGAGAAATAATGAAATATAATTAAAATATAATTTTCTTCTAATGAAACAAAATTAAGTGTTAAGCTGGCACTGCTGTGTAGAAAAATAAAGCATAGGATCATCAGTACCAGAATGGCTCAGTACTTCAGGGAGGAGCAGAGTCAGCCATTAAGCTCAGTCATGTTGCTCATGGAAGGATGCGGAAGTGAGAGGATGGACCTGCCCTGGTGAGGAGAGGCTGAAAAATGTGGAACACAGGGCTGGATGCCCACCAGCTCCTGCTTTCTACTTCAGTTTTGCTGCCAACCTTTCCTTGTGACTCTAAGCATACCTTTCTTCCTTTCCATCTTATATCCGCCTGGAGTGAATAGACTGCTAGATCAGACCATCGGAATTTGTGTAACTCTTAGCTCTGTCAATGTACACAGCAGTCAGAGAAATGTCACTTCTGCGAGTATTTGGAGCATGTTAAGAATTAACAGCAATGAACAGCACAATCATGGTGGGTCCCTTACGTCCTCGCGCTGTGAACAACTGAGTTGCTCCAGATTTTTGTCCTATTTATTTGATTTGTCACTTAGGATATGGAGGTGGGGAAAAGTGATTCTATGACAGTAATATCTGGAAAACAGGCACTCTTCTGTCCTTAGAGAACTGTAATGTAACACAATCTTAATCCTAAATAGATTTTTCCCTTTTATGTGAAAGCCTGACCTCTACTTAGCGGCAATAGTAGTAAAGAATAAAAAAACTATGAATCTATTTCCCAGGCAGAGAAAGATAGCTCCCATCAGAACAAACATATTTGGGGTTTTTTTAATTTTTTTTTTCAGTTTTCCTGATTCAGATGACCGGCTTCCCATTCTAATGAAATGAACTTTAAGTGGTAAAATGAGAAGCTCAACAGAGTTGAAGTCCAGAAAAAGTACAAAGCCATTTCACTGTCGATCCCCACAATATGTCCAAAAAACTCTGCTTAAATTGGAAGAAAACTGATTCTGTCTGTGTCCTTTTCACCTTCCAGCTGCTGGACCCACAAGACTGTTCCAGCCTCAACAATGTTTTAAATTCCAAAAGGCGGCACTGAGTTGAGATTATTTTCACAAGCCATACTAATAACACATTGTATTGTACCAATAATAGAAAGGTCAGGTCATGCAGGCAAAAGCTACTCACTGTCACTCCCAAGGCCAAAATTTGGAAGCAAAACTCCTTGTGTGACGTGCTGTCATACGAATAGATTTACCTAATCCTCTTTGAGGATGTAGTTTCTAGCTCCCAAATGCTGTAAAATTGGGGAAATAAAGAAAGAATTTCAGCCTTAAGAGGGATTTGGCTTTCATTTCTGTTCATATGGTTGCTGTTTGTATTTACCAAGACATAAATATACATACATATACAATATATTTAATTATTACATGTTTCAAATTTCTGCGGTTTTTTAGTTGTTTCTTCTTGGGCTGGTTCTCTGTTGTCAAAGCAATCTACTTTTGTTGAAGAGTTTAACATAACAAGCCAGCAAATCACAAACTTTTATATGACATGGACACATCAGAGTGAAAGATTATGCAGAAAGTTATTAAAAATACTGTACCAGATGAGAAGTGTAGAAAAGAAGTCTATTCTGATGCCATGAACTGTGTTGTGAAACATTTTTTTTTTTAATACCTCACATTTCCTGTTAGTTGTCCTTAAGGACAGCAATTTCAACATGGCTCTGATTTAATACACTTAAAGACACTTAACTTTAGACTGATGGCTCCTAAAGGTAAACCATAAATTCAGTAATCTCTGAATTAGATTCAATATGGAAATTAGCAAGCACTCATGGCTTTTACTTTCTGACACAGCCTTGAAGTTGTACAGAAAATCTTTAAGTAGATACTACAGCTCCCATTGAGTTCACCCATTGAGCTCAGTGACGCAGAGTAACGCCATCCCAGTATTTCTGGGATGAAATTAAGAACTCGTGTGTCCAAACTACATCCACAAATCCTTGTCTGAATGTCCAATTTTCCTAAAAAAATGAGGACTGCATCTGAAAATTCTTAATTTTTTATAGCAAAATATGATACAAAAGATACATTCACAAACAAATAAATGGTTACATTTTTTTTGATACCAGAAGTCCTACAATAGAACCTATCTCTGTGTTGAAATTCTGACCATGGCAGCAGAAAAAAAATATAAATAAAAACACCAATTCTGCTGAGAACTTTGATGGTTCCTACTGTCAAGAATGATTATCAAGAATCATACAAGACACGCAATTCTTAGTTATTCCAGTTTTAATGTAAATAGATTGATGAAAAAAATGAAAGTATGCTCTACAGCTGTGGAAATAATACAGACCTGGTCCCAGAAGCCACTGATGTCATTGGATGTCATTGTATTGTATTGTATTGTATTGTATTGTATTGTATTGTATTGTTTTGTTTGTTTCCAGCATAATGGGAAATGGTCCTCATGGGTCTCGTGTGTTACAGATCAAAATCTGGTAGACCTATGACTGACTCCTTCATCAAGATTTCTTTTGGCAGCTCTTCGGAGGTCTCAATGAAAGCTACCTTGCCACATCTATACAGCCACATTAAGTGAATATTCCAAATGACTCACCAGACATAAGAGACTACAGAGAGAGAGCTTTTAATTATTTCAACATATAATTTACTATTTTCATAACAGAAGTTACGGAATTATTAATGATAAACAGCAGCATTTTAACTTTAAGAATGATTTTAGCTGAGACGTGTACAAAATTTGGCCTCAACTTCTTCATTAATGGTCTGGAGGAGAGAGAAACAGTATGTTAAGGATAATAACTATCTGTGTGGAGATCTGCTGAAAGATACTGTCAGTTCCAGTGAGGAGGGAGATATAGTACTAAGGGACCAAAAGGACATTAAGATATGATGGGAAAAGACAGGATTTTCAGACCTGAGAAATACAAATAAACACTGGAGAGAGGAAGAGAAGAAACAATCCCAAATTGGCTGCAATACAGAAACAACTACAAAATAGGATAAAAAGTATAAAAGGAGATTGCAATAATACAAATACATATAAAAATAACAATAATAATACAAGTAAAGTTGAGCAGAGGCATATTTTGCTTAGATGAGACAGAAATTCTGTCAAAATGTGTGAGCCTTAAATAGCTAGTGCTTTACAAATGTTAGTGTCTAGGTAGAGCTGATGTCTTCCTCCGCAACATTTTCTCCCCATCTTCCCGTCCATCTCCTCTTCTTTCCTTTTTCATCCTTCCTTTCTCTCTCCCACATAACCAGCCTTTCTTTGGGTATCTCTTTTCCTCCTCCCAAGATTCATGTATTCTCACCTTCATTTGGAATGATAAGCAGTCTCCCTGCTCTTTGTCAAGTTGAGGAATCTTGAGGAGGCCCTGGGATTGAAGGGTCTCCCTTTTCCTGAACGAGTGGTTTCCTGACACCCTTACTGGCCAAGAAATGGGTAGCAGTGTGTCCTCAACCAGTGTTGCAAGTGGGACAACACCAGAGTTTAGCCTTTACAGTGATATTTATAGTGAACTGAATCCTTCACAGGATACGTGAACAGGTGATGGGGCTGAGCTTCTCCGACACAGAGGTCTAACTGTCATCTGAAAGACTGAGGGAATTCTTCACTGATCACCAGTCCCAACTTCAGAAAGATGTGCATCTTTCCTAGAGTCCTGCATCTTATCTGCAGCACGCTGGAAGTTTTTGAGATCGTTTATGGCATCTCAGCTGGGTTTAGGTGCCCACATTTGAATAGCTGGATCTCACCCGAGGAATCTCAAATTATTTTAAGTGGCAAGTGTGTCTACAAATATGTTGCCATGTGAAACCAGTTCCTGTGAGGGCAGACCGTGGAAGAATTTTAGATGCCTATGAGATTTTCTGCAAAAAACAGTTTCTGCAGATGTTTTTGCCTTTGAATTTCAATAGCAGAATGCTGTCTAGCTTCCACTTCATACTTTGAAGTATTATTTGACTCATCTTGCCTGCCTTTCCATTAATTTCATCAAGTATTGGCTCAGGTCTGTTTGTCTTTAATAAGACCTTGAATATGCTGCATAGGACAGTATGTTCAGGCAGATGCTGGTACTCAGATGACTATTTCTCCATAGAACCCACCTAATTGAAGGATATATTTGGCTGAAACGATAACTGTGAATATAAGATAATTCTAACTCTTTGCACATTTTTAAAACACCAGAAACTACCACCTGCAGGTGTATTCAGGGAACAGGAAATACCAAAAGATATTCCTGACATCCAAGCTTGAGCAAAATATCTTTCTCATTTCTTACTGATTACATCCCATCATATAAAGACAGAATTTTCTGTGCCAGAAGAGAGTTGAATTATCAGACATGTTCTGGCATCTTCATGAGAGACAAAACCAGGAGCCGTGACTATCACATTGAGCAAGATGTGGTAGGATTTAGGAAAAAAACATGTATACAAATAAATTGCATACCTATTTTTTATATTCTTAAAGTAGTTCTTAAAAACAAATGTGTTACTCTGTATTAATAGTCCTCTATGCTACTGTAGAATGTTAAAAAATTTCATATCTTTATGTTCAATTCCAGTGGCCCACCCAAAAATCCTGAGGGAAAAAATTAATTTTGTATATTTTTCTCAGTCAGCTGAATCTATCATGTTGCATCAACATTTTATGAAATAAAGATTCTTCTCATCATAAAAAAAAAAATCCTTAGTATTTTATATGTAAATATTAACATATTAAATGTTTTATTTTTTAGTAAAAATTCTGGAATACCTTAGGCTAACTTTTCAAGATATTTGAGGTACTAATTACTAAATCATTTGGAGCTGCTGCTGTAGATCACTGACAGCTATTAAGTGTGACTACCTGTAAAACTTAAATGTGATTAGAATAATTGAGAAAAAGTGTGTGAATATGTGTTATATTTATCTATTTACGTTACAAGGGCAAACCCAAGACATAATTATTACAATGTAGCTTTTGGAAATAATAACTTTGTTACTTTCTTTTCATTCCTTCCTCTGTGGAGGAGTTACTGCCAGCAGGATTTTTGTAAGGCCCCCCTCCAAATTCTGAGTCCAAGAGGTCACCAAGTCCTGTTAAATAAGAGTTTAAATAAAGTACAGTGAAAAAGAGAAGCCAAAGCTCTCAGTCTTGCACTCATTCTCACACAGATTTCACTCACTCATGTCCTCAGATCCATTTACTCACAAGGACTAAGGCATGTGTATCCAGACGGGTTCGGCCATGATCACTTATGTGACACAGGCTATCAGGTCCCAGTCTTATCTCTTGGGTTGTTCTTGGCTATGAGTGTCAAAGTGATTTTTAAATATAGCTTTTATTTGGGACGTTCACCATCATTATTTTATCTGACTTCTCATGTCTTAAGGAAAATTCCAAAATTTCACTGCTATTTTGTTTTCCTTATTAAGCAGGTTATGGTTCCAAACCTCTGCTGGTCACCACAGTTTTGAATTATTTTGCTCTTCTTCTTCTTACAAGGTCAGTTGGATGACATGGCAGACAGAGCACTCTATAGTAGTTTTTATAGTTTGTTTTTCCCACTACTGTTAGTGCTTTCACACATGTTCACATTTCTGTTCGTACATCAACCAAATCAGTCTAAACATTCCTGGTGCTAATTTCCACATCTATATGCCACCTGTCACCTTTTGTGGGCTACCAATATGTTTCAAGACTTTGCTGTCAGACCTGCTGACTCTTTTGTTCCCCTATTACATCCTTGAACTCTCTGTCCCCTCTTCCATGCCAACCCTCACATTTGAGACTATCAATGTAATCCAGAAAGCTGTCTCACTGAACTTCCAGTGACTAAAAATACCTCGGTGCCTAAAAATGCTGAATAAAGGTTGTGCTGCTGGAGGGAATGCTGTTACCATTCC
Organism: Apaloderma vittatum; assembly: GCF_000703405.1. Taxonomy (NCBI): domain Eukaryota; kingdom Metazoa; phylum Chordata; class Aves; order Trogoniformes; family Trogonidae; genus Apaloderma; species Apaloderma vittatum. Next base: position 683 of record NW_009715516.1, on the reverse strand, counting down.
AGCTATCACTGGCTTATTTCTCCCATATCTCTTTTACCTTTGTGTCACATCTTAGATTCAGATTTTTAGCTCATTGGGGCAAGAGCATCCTTTTCAAACAGTGATAGGTACTGTTTTCACAGCCAAACAGAGCTCTCCTCCATTGTTTGTTGATAGCAATCCTGGGGAATTTTTAATGAATACTACTACGTTTTTTAAGGCTCAGTCTGAAACTTCATAACTGTGAACAGCTGAAATTAATTGGGAACTTGAAATTGAATTGTTTTTAAGGAAAACATCAGGGTTTAATAATAAACTGTAACTTTCCTTTTAGCTGGCTAAATTTAAGCAAGTCATTAGCTAAGTTTGTATTTCCAGCTCGGTATTATGCTGCCAAAGTAGATGATTATGAGCCACTTCTCAGAATGATTTCCTAATTTTCTTAGTATTTCATATAGTACAGAAAGGGATGCTCTTTTTCCTTTTCCTTTATTTTTCTCTATTTTTTTCTATTTTATTTTTAAAATTTGCTATGAAATGTTTACCCTTGAAATATAAAAGGTAAATTCTGAGTCTCGTTAATATCCATGATGTCTAAACTATATCATAACTCAAACACAGACATACTGTAGAACCCATAGATTCAGTCTGTTTTCATTCTTATTTTCTATGCCAGGGTGTCGTGGGTTAGGGCTGGGCCGGCC
>NW_009715515.1:82487-84627 GCF_000703405.1 Apaloderma vittatum | reverse complement strand
CAGCCTGTGGCTACCACCTGAGCACAAAGACTGCCCTTCCTCCCACATCCCACAGCCCCTCTCCTAACAGCCCTAGCTCCAGGAGACTCCTACCCTGCTCCCCTAGCCCCATGCTCCCTCCCACCAGCCCTGCTGAAACCCCTTTTCTTCCACCTCCTCCAGGCCATGGCTCTGGCGGTTCTCCTCATCCTGGCTGTGCTGGCCACCCAGGTTGGGCACAAGTGCAGCGAGCAGACGAATGTTGCGATGGATGACCGTATGCAGCAGCGCAAGGAATACCTGAACCGGGAGATGACTCAGCTGCTTCAGGAGATAGAGGAGAGCAGCGGCGCGCAGGAAGACACACTGCTTTCTGTGCTGTACTTGATGCTCATATGGACCATGTTGGGAGCTTTGTTGTGCTGTCAGGCTTGGGGAATCGTGTGCGCCTTTCCTGGCTGCTATGAGGAGGAGGACGATGATGAGCAGGAGGAGGGCAACGATGAGCAGGAGGAGGGCAACGATGAGCAGGAGGAGGGCAACGACAAGCAGAAGGAGGGCAACCTCAACAATGTCAGATATTTGGTTGAGTCCACCCCATTGCTAGTGCGGCAGGGCCTGCCTCCTGACACGTGCAAGGTGCTGAGGGAACTGGTGGAGGACCTCCTGAGTGTCTGTCGAATGATCTGCAAGACAACATTCATGCTGCAGATGCACGTGGCCGTTGGGGAGGACGGCATCCGTGATGCTTGGAGTGTCCATGAGAACACCATCCTCTACCGCCTGCTCGTGTTCCTGCAGCCACCCCGCGGGTACTCTTTCAGCCTGGAGGAGGACACCACGGGGCAGCTGTCAGCAGTGATCTTCCGGGCCCACGTGGTGACGGAGTGCATGTGCCAGAGGGAGCAGCTGATGCTGGGGGATACGTGCTTTCTCCATGGCGCCGACAACGAACTGCCGAGGGATCAGAGCTCAGATCTCCTGCACAGGCTCTGCACGGACACCTACTTAGACATGGAGAAAGTCATCTGCTGGGCCCAGCTGTTGGTGAGATCAGCCTGGCTGTGTATGCCTCAGGCACAGCAGTGCCAGCTGACTCTGCGGCCCTCCTCCCGGAACTGCACCTTCCAGCTGACAGGCACCTCCACCTCCAAGATGACCATCATGACAGAGTTGACTTTTGCAGTGAAGCCAGGCAGCCCAGGCATCTACCTAAGCTCTGCGTAGGCACAGGCCAGCTTTACCAGCAGCACACCACGACCAGAGAGCTACGCTGCTGTTGATGTGCAGCTTCTCAGACTCACAGCGAGCGCACCCAGAAAGACAATGTCCACCTCGGAGGTCTGCAGCTCTGCTCCTACGTCTTGGAGATCATGGGCTTTTCCACCGATGCTCTTGACCCTGCGGACCTCCTTTCTTCTCACACTGGTGACACCCTGATGGCAAATTTGGACACTGGGACAGATACAGCTCATCCCAGAGACTGCCTGTGGAGTCTGTGGCGCAGATCTGAGCCCACCAGGCATGGAGATAACAGCGTGTGACAGGAGCTCAGCAGGATCAGAGTTTGGGGAATCTTCCCTCAATCCAGCTGAAGATGCCATTGCAACAGAGGCTCCTGCCACCACCTGTGCGAGGATGGGACCACCCATCCTCTTGGAAAGAGCTGATCCCCTCTGGGATCTTTACGCAATGTGGAGATGCCATAAATAAACTTGTTATAACTAAACCACTGCCTGTGAGTGTCTGTCCAACACTTTGTGGGCAACGGGGGCGGGCCGCAGGTTGCTACGGATGCATTGCGTGCAGATGGCTTGCAGCCATGCAGACAGCAGCTGTGGAGTGCCCCTAAAGCTTCCTAAAGGACCCACTCCTCACTTTGACAGGCGGTCTTCAGACAGAGATGAAGCCAAAGAGCTGGCCTTAGGTGTTCATTTACAGACCTTTGCAGCTTGCCAGGTATCCCAAACATTTGAAGGAGACTGGCAAGTAAGAAAATGGATTTTGGGGAAACTCGGCTCTTCCAGGGTAGCAGTTGGAGGTGTGCTGTGATATCCCACACAACCAACAATGACCCCACACTCTTAGGAGACAAGTTCAGGATCTCACAGAATCACAGAATTGTTGAGGCTGGAAAAGATCTATGAGATCATCCAGCCCA
>NW_009715515.1:43954-82238 GCF_000703405.1 Apaloderma vittatum | reverse complement strand
CTTTTAATTGAAAGGTCTCCCTGAGTCTCCTCCAGGCTAAACACCACCAGCTAAACACCAGTACCTCAGCCTCTCCTCACAGGACTTGCCCTCCAGTCCCTTCCCCAGCCTCGTTGCTCTCCTCTGGACCCGCTCCAGCCCCTCAGTGTCTTTCTGGCAGTGAGGGGCCCAGCCCTGCACCCAGGGCTCGAGGGGAGGCCTCCCCAGGGCTGAGCTCAGGGGCACAATCACATCCCTGCTCCTGGGCTTCCCAATGCTGCAACATAGGGGTGGTGGATGATTTTTTACCACTGGCATTTGCAGCTTTCTGAGAGCAGGTCCCAACCCTGCAGCTCCACTGGCAATGAAACCAAGCTCACACTGCCTCTGTACAGTCTGGGAGACACAGCGTCACCTCCTCGGGGCCAGGGGTACTCAGACACAAACCCCAGGGTCTGCTTTGCCCCCCCAGCCCCAGTGTGTCCGTAGGGGTGGGGCAGAAATTTGTGTCTCTCATCACTGGGCTTCTCGGAAGACTGGGCTCCTGACACTGGCTTACAGTGCTGGGGGAAACATGAGGCCTTCCTCCTAAAGCGTTGAAGTGGGTCAACGTCAGAGCCAAGTGACCCTTTAAAAATAGAGCACTTAAGGGCAATAAACCAGAGCTACTCACAGCAAAGGAACAACCTGCTTGTCTAACTTTGTGACTTACCCAACCTCCACTTGCAGCCATGGGATCAAGTCTCTTGCAATATTACGGATACGATCCAAGTCCCACTGCAGCCAGCTGCTATTTGCATTTACTCTGTATTTGCACAAATGTACCATGGGTGGAATGTGGCCCGCTTGGAATGATGCCTGTTAGTTTTAAGATACAACAAAGAGTGAACTTCCAACAGCTTGTTGATGTGCAGGCAGTAAACTTTGGGATATAGCAGTTGTATGTGAAACCCAGCTTTGAAATTAGCACCAACACTTTTTAACAGTAAGACATTTAATAAATATCTTCATAGACACATATACAACTGATAAAAAGTAAAACTTCTTACACCGTTTCTCAGATTTGTATTATTATTCTATTAAAAAATAACTACCGCCTGTCCCACGGCATGAAATTTTCTAAGAATAGTCAAGGAACCTTAGAATTAATTTATAAAATTTGGCAATCATTTGCAATTTCATTAAATACTCAGATGTCTAATAATACATTATTCTTATCTTGATTTTAAATTTTAATTGCATGAAGTTTTGTCCCTCAGTAATCAGCACATTGTATATCCCACCTAATTCATGAACTGTCATTTCCTAGTTCCTAATGTTACTTTCTAATTCTGCCAATGATAAAAAATTTTGTCAAAACTCCAGAGTAAGTGACATTCTGCATGCACAATAATGACAAAACAAGCTAATTTACTGCAAAGTTGCTGAGAGACAGAGCTTTTTTAATTGCATATTTGTTACCTTCATTAAAAGGTAAGTGGCTCTTCAGTTATGTATTTGCCCATTTCTTACACATTAAAAAAAGTGCTAATGAACCTGATTAAAATTAATTGAAAAGGTCCAAGATCTGTAAAGAGATCCTAACATCAACAGACTTCTAATTACTCCTGAAAGATGGGCTTAAATAGGGTTTAGCAGTAGATAGAAATTCCTTTTCTAGCTCTGTTGGTAAGGAACGATATGGGGAATGCAAAAATGATCCAGAACCGAAACACATGGTTATGGACGCAGAAAATGCTGAGTGTCTGGACACTATTTCCTCTCACTCCTCTCTGCTGATAACTGTTCTTCCTCCCCTCCGTCCCCTGCGCTGGGCAGCCTGCGTTACAGCTGTACGGGGAAGAACAGGCGCTCGCAGGAAAAGCAAGGGAGGGGGAAACTCCAGACTGCCCCAGCCTGAGCGTTTGCGTAGCAGACAAGGTTGTGAGGTATCAGAGAAAGGCTGAGTTTTAGGCAGGTTAAGGGAATGCCCACCAGAAGTGGGGATATAGGAGTGAGAAGGGGAACCCAACATTGAAACTGAGGTGCCTCAAAGAGAGAAGGGGAAAGATGCCAGAGAGCGATGGCTGGAGAAAACAGGCTGTGGTGGAAATCTTGAATTATCCCACCCTGGGATTTCTTGGAAGTCGTCCTAGTGCTTATGGTCACCCAGGACAGTGTGAGAGGACAATCCTTGCCATGGTCCCTATTGATGTTGCCAAGGTGAAAACCAATTAGACCCCGGATGGTTTCAAGTGAGAAAATGTTCAGAAACCTTTCCAGCTCTCGGGCACACGTTGTCCAGGCCATTCGAGTGTTTTCAACAGTCACAAACCCCATAGACACAGTAAAAGGAGCTCATTCCTCCTCTCATTATGTTCATCAGCAGTGGTGTATCTGTCTAAGGTAGGGAGAGGGTACATTTAGGTACTGATAGCAAGAGTCGAGCTGCCTTAGATGTCAGTCTCTCAAACTTCATTACTTTAACCACAGCATTTATAGTTGTCCCTTTTCTTCTGCATTCCCCCACTATCCATTCCCATTGTTCCAGGATATTTTAATCTTGTTAGAACTATTTTCTTCATCTCTGTTAATAGCACACACCACTTATCTTGCTACAACTATATAAATGTGAAAGAAGAGAGAAATATATGAGTGATTTTAATTTTTTTTGTTTTGATTTAATTCAAATTGCTGAATGAAAAAATAGCTTCTTCTAGTAATTCTGCTGTAACTAACTCAGTTTGATATTGGTTCTATTAGCCTTCTAATAGCATGAAAGCTAAAAAATTAAATCGTTCCACTTCCACATTCATAATTATGTGCAATTAAAATCTTTACATACCCAAAAGTCTTATATGAAGCCCTGAACCCTTCAACTGTCACTCTTCATTATCTCCAAGCCTAACAATTTTACAGTGACACATTGTACACAATGAGATGTGCTAAAGAGGAAATATTATATTTTACTGATGTATGTGTTCTTTAATTTCTCTGAATTAGCTTTTTGATATGGATGCTAATTGTTTTCTTTGAAAGGAGTCGCCACAGATATGTGATTTCTCTATGCCTGTTGCGCTTCAAAAAAAATACAGTTAATTGCAGGAAACAGGAATTTCTCTCTTTTTTTATATATATAAAAATAATCAGCTGCATATCAAAGGAGTGAATCTTAATCCGACTTTCTGATTGTACATTAAAAAGAAACCTTCAGTGTTTGTGACCAGCACAGAGTATTTGGCGACTTTTGATGTTTCCCCTTTTCATTTATTCATGAGGCGAGATGAATAATTAGAACAGGACGTTTGGCAAAACCAGCGCGCACACACAAAAAATATTTCCATATGACCTTCCAGCTCCAGCCCATGATAGTCTCCGAGACACGTTACTGCAGGATGGTCCATATGGCAAGTGCACATGTAACTCTGAAACCATAGACCTGGTCGAGACTTGGGATCCTGCCGTCAGTGGCAGACAGCTGTTACTGCTCTACAAAAGCAAACGCTTAGTGTGGATGAGACAAGCGTGGCAGCTCAGGAAGGCTGCACTTAGACCCAGTCCTGGGTGTGATGGAGGCCACTGATCATGTCTGCTCGCAGGCTGAGTGGCAGATCCTCTCTGGATCTCCAGGAGAAGGTGGAGTTGCCACACTCCCATGGGGTTACGTGAGAGAAACCCGAGCTGCAACACAGAAACGTCCTTCTTGATGGGACAGCAGGTTGCTCCATATGTGTTAGAGAGAAGGTCCTTGTGATGGAGAGAGGCATGGTTTGGTCTGCAGTTTCCCTCAAATCCCTCACCAGCTAATTTTAACATTTAGTCTTAGCTGCAATGCTGCAGAAAGTGCTATTTTTCTTTCTAAATCTCAAAAGGCTACTTTGACTTACTTCTCTCTCATTAGAAGGAAATACTATGGAGAAGTGACAATATACCAGGCATAGCAAAAGGTCTCAATCAGTCTGAGCTTTGTCTTGCAAATCTTCAAAGGGTTTTAATCGACACATCCTGCCCTATTTCACAGCTTGGAGGATCCTGCTGTTGAAAGACATCTTCTCTCCACATCCAGCTCGGAAATTCCCCACTGACTCTAATGAAAGTCTACATTCCTGTTTGCAATGTTACTAAATTTATACCTCAAAAATTTTAATGCAACTTCTGACCTCCTGCGAACTTGTGCACTGGTGTTGGAAGGATAAGTAAAAAGGGCTCTGTTTATGCAATGTAATATTCAGTCACTGTATGCAGCTGCCTTTCTAACATTTCCTACAAATCCTCCTCATCTGTGCAAATTACATATATTTTCTTTATCTTTTGATATCTGCAGTCCCTTGTTAGCCTCTTATATGGAAAAAAAAGGCTTCCAAAATATGGTTGGTTTGTGCTTGTTTGTGTAAACCTTCAGGATGCTGCTTGAAAACTTACTCTAGTTTTGCTCTGTCTCCTCTTGGAGTTTCACCTTTGCCTCTGCATTTCTTGAAGTGGAGTCTGTGGTTTATGAATCGTTTTACTATGACTTTGTCTTGTTTTCCCTCCAGAGCTGTGGTCTGTGCTTACATTCTCTGAACGGCAAAGCCCATTTGTTTCTTTTTAAACTTCTGTCAGCTTAAACTTCCATCAGCCCTCTTCTCTGCTTGGGGTCTCTGATCCCTGCTCAGACCTTATCTCAAATTAGGGATTCCACAAGCTTCTGTAAAATGAGGATCAACTTAAATTCTCAGATTAAGTAAGATGAATAAGTAAGATGAATAATTAAAATAAAAATTCTGTCTCTATTTTGCTATTCCTTACCTAATGTGAGGATCATCTCCTATTTCTGATCTGAAAATATAATTTTAAAAGCTGGCTTTGTTCACTGACATTTTTGGTAGCTCCACCTGCACAAATTTCGTTCTTGAATGTTTTCCTGAGGCCCATGGGCACTTTGGATGGAGTAAGCTGTGCACAGAGCTTGGTTCCATACTCCCCATATGCTCCCAGGGCATGTTTAACAGTGTGGTAGAAAGAGAGAGGGACACACACAGTTATTTCCTGGAAGGAACCTTCTCAGAAATTAATAAAACCTTAATAAAATTCATAAGATTAATAGAAGTTGCTTCTTTTTCCCAGGCTCCCCTTCCTCATCCTACTCCAAAATTACGGCCAACAGCTACGAGCAGGTGAATCTTCTGAAGTCAACAGGACAAACTCAGCAGAGCCCTGCCACGTCACGGCATGGGCTGAGGGCTGGGGAGTGTCAGAGCGTGCATCAGAGAAGCCAGACCTTCAGAGGGTGCTGCTGACATCAAAAAAGGGTCAAGGGACTGAACTGGGCCACAGAAGGCAAGTTCCCCCATCACAAGCTGTATCCTGCCAACATGTCTTGACTGCCTGTTCTGAGTACGGGGGACGTAGGTCTGCCACCCAGCAGAGAAGTGCTTTGAGGGTGGCTGCAGGAGGTGTTTCTTTTTCCACAGAGGCTTCCTGAGGGCTTCTGTGTGGAAGACTCGCTTGCTCTGCTTATATTGTTATCTAATATAAATAAGTTGATTTAAGTGGCTTGTTTAAATTGCATTTATCACATTACAGTCTTGTTGAAAAACCCACTTCTAATATCTAAGTGGCTGGAGCATTTGCAGAGAAGTGTTATACCCACTAGAGTGATAATGAGTTAGATGCAGCTGGGAATCAGGTGTATGAGAATCCCTGGACACTTGGTGAAGGCTGTTACTCTCTTTCTCCCCCTCTTTTCTTTCTCAAAATTAAAAATAAACCAGGAAAGATCTTTGTAGACCACCAATAGAAGCTTTTTTATTTTGTTTTGGCTTGTGGGGTTTTTTTTTGTTTTTATACACAATTCATCAGTGGTACCAACACTCCATAAGGGAAGAAAACCAATGACAAAGATGGATATAAAGCCACCATTCCAAGTTATTTGCAGAGAGTAACTTTCTGGAGGAGTTTCAGCTCCTCTAATGTGGAATACAGACTTGGAGCAAGCACCTGAATGGCACCATGGTACATCAAAATGTTAAATAAGAAGTATCTGATGGTGGGGTCACAAGGAGTAGACAGCTACGGTTGACTTCGCATCATGGGGAAACTTCAAACTTGTCTTAAGGGGCATGCTTGGAAAAGTAGGGCTCCTAGAAATAACCACTAACAGTAGTGCTGGAGGACCTAATGCTGTCAGGATGGCCCAGGATATCGGCAACCAAGAAAAATCGAAGTTCTGCATTAGGTGTTTGAGCTGAGACATTTCTGTTAGATTCAAACGAAAATATGCATTTCAATCCTCAGCTTTAAAGGAATGAGATTTATTTCTCTACACAAACTGACATTTTGAACGAGAAAGTTTTTTAAAAAAATGTGAAATAATTTTTAAACAACCACACCTTTTTTTTTGCTTTTTTTTTTTTTCTCAATCACTGAATCTAATGCAAAATCATCATGTTTTTATGTTTTCTCAGGACTTCCCTGATAGTAGTTGCAATGGAAAATTCCTGTTGTTATCTTGTTTTCCCTTAAGAAGAGAATGAATAAAAACCCCTGGCAGGAGGAAGAGATGGTTCCTGCCCTGAGGAGATATGGAATCTTCTCTGAGAAGAAGTTTCCAAAATACAGGTGAAGCAGGCAAGTAAATGAATCAAGAGCCTGCAGCACAGCAGATGCAGGTAGGAGAAAGTGTGAGTCAGCAGACAAGTAGAGTGGAGCCTCTAACACATTTCAAGAACAATTTTGTTCTTCCCCTGGTATTCCAAGTCACAAGAGAGCTCTGTGTAGCTGTAGTAAGGCTCCAGACCTTTAGATTTTGAAATGAAGTGTTTGTAGATCGCTGAATATCCAAATTATGCCAATAATTATGTTATTATAATGTAATCATCTTGTTAGCTGCTTAGAACATTTTCTTCATTATCACTTCATTCATACTTATGATGATGAGCAGATGGTACCAATGTCATAACACAGCATAAATCACTCCCAAATGTTGTTTGAAAACAGTCAGAAGGTGTTAGGGACATCCCCCTGCTGATGTGCCTGGTTCGCTCCCCTTGCTGTAAGAGGAATTACAGAAATGTGCTTTGCCACTTAACCTGCATGCTGGCTGCTGGCACCGCACACTTCAAGTCCTGCACCAACAAAGGTCATACAATCATTTATTCTGAGAACAAAGTATATATTTATTTTCAGTGAAGGCTGGTGAACTTAAGGCAAGTTAAGATGGGCTATGGCTCATTTCAGTCAACACAAGAAAGTGGTATAAAGCAGGGCCACATGTCCAACAGATCCTGTTCTTATCGAAGGAGAAGTCATTGGTGGTATCTGTAGTCACATCCCATCCTCTTAGAGCAGGACTTTGCAAGGGAAAAGCTATGTAAAGCTGACTTGCTCTGACGTGGCAGTCCTGCACTGCAGTAAAGTCCTCATCAGCCAAGGAAATGGAGCAACTGGAAGGTGCCCGTTGCAGTTTTACCTGGCACCAGTTCTGGAGCTGGCCCTGAAAACAGGGCAGTGGGAGTGCGTTCCCACACCTACAGCCCAGTTCACGGTTCTTGGGGTGAATCCAAAGTTAAAGCCTAATCCAGACACCAGCACTCTTTCAGAAAAGATCAGTAACTCCTGAAGTATCCCACTGAGCTTGATAGGCACACCAGCCCTCTCTCCAGCAAGCAGATGAAGAGCCACGGAGCTCAGTTTGTTTGTGACTTCTCCCTCTGATTGCTCCTTTCCCCAGTTGGGGCAGGTGCACTGCAGCAATCAACCAAAGGACTGTGTGCTCAGAGCAAACACACCTTAATTTTACTCAGAATCAGAACAAACACAATCCAGACCCCAATCCCCAAATCCAGGAGACACAGATGGAGTTGAAACCCAGAGCACCTAAGCAAGCAAAGATGCACACACACAAAAAACCCCCGCAAAAGCAGAGAACAGGTACCATAAAGCTATTCCTTCCCATTTAAAAAAAAAAAAAAGGACAAATAAGGAAAAAAAAAAATTATTCTCAAACATATTTTTCAGGCTCCTTCTCATCCCTAAATTTACATCAAACATGGAGCTCAGCCTTTGAATTCTACAGGTAATCAACGTTAGTCAGGCCAACAGAGCGATTTCATTTCCACCTGCAGGACAACGAGGGTGAATTTTGCCACTGCCCTAGTGGCAAATGACCCCCTGCTTAGGTTGCTAGAAGTATTTACATGCCTAATTCCGCTTGATTCTCTTTGCAAATTTGGTTTTAGCTCTCAGAAGAAATTCCTCCCATAAATCTTTTACTAGCCACTAGAGGGGAATGTACAACACAGTGAGAAGGGAGAGAGCGACCACATTAAACTCGCAGCCAGTTTGCTCACTTAGATGAAGAAAGCATTTAGTGTCATGTTGGATCTTTGAAGCTTTTAGGAGTTGATTTAGCACTTATCAGGTGCCTTGCTATTTTACTTTTTTCTGTCACATTGATCTCTCTCACCTTCTGCCAGTCGAGGGTAGTTTATGTCAAAGTCATGGTCTCTTCAGGTGAAAAAAAGATCCTTACAGATACTTGATTTGATGCGTAATACTCTCATAAATCCATAAATCATGCATTTGAGAATATGATCCACACTGAAACAGTCTCTTATTCAGAATAGTTTACAGACCGTAGCAAGTACAGCATTTCTATCCTAGGAGAAATGTTGACATTTCAGCCTTTCTCTCCATTTAAAACACGATTAAAAAGCAAGATTCAGATTTTTATTTTTTTTTTGTATGGAATGGAAATTCCACATTAATTCCAGTTAGGAAATGACAAACAGATTTATTTGGATGTCCTTCTAACAGAACGAAACTTTCAGCAATTTTGAAATTAATGGCTTTTTTACTTCAGTCACTGATAAAACAATCCTAAATGTTTGGCATCCAAAACGTATTTCTTCAAAGTGTATGGGAGCCAGGCCCTGCCTCACTGGAGCTGGAATCTACTTTTCCCTATAGCCCAAACCTTCTAACCAGGCCACAGCTGGCATCATACCCCAAAAGTCCCATGATCACTTGATGTTGCATTAATCCAAATCAGGAAAAAACTCAGCACATTGGCTCACAGTCCTCTTGGGAACCAGGACAGTGAGGTCCCATGTGGATACATGCAATATATAATGAGAGTCTGCCATTCTCCTTCCCCTAGTAACTACTCCATGAGAAACCTGCGTTCTGGGTCATGTGGTGGGCGGGCGGCTACAAACATCAGGGCTGGGGATGTGAGCAGTCTTTAACACTGGGAGCAGAACTCCTACATGGCAAAGGATCATAGGGAAATTCACGTTAGAAAAAAAACCTAGCAAAACACCAAGTGTTTTCAAATGTGTTTTGAGTCAAATGAAACAGTTAACTCCATTTTTCTGTGGAAATAGCAAATGTTCAGTGAAACAAAAACTTTCTAACAGAAAATTCCAAACTGGCAATTAACTGCATTTTCATTGGAAAAAAATATTCTTTTTTTCAAAAAACTGTTTATCATCCTGATAAAAGATTCACAATCAGCTCTGGTTATTTGCATCAGAGATTTACATTTCAAATATGTCTTGTTCATGAGCCAAATTTTTGGCAGATAGGAATTAGCAGATTCAAGTCAATAGAGCCACAGAGACCGACAAAAAACACAAAAGGAAAAGGCATCTCTACATTTTCAAATGCTCTCTCCTGACAGCACAGAGATGGATGATGAGTTAAACTATCTGCTCTGCAAAGAGGCTTTCATCAGAACACTACAAGGTCATACTGCCCCTTCGGTCTTCTCTCTCCTGTCCCCAAAAATCCTCACGTATGTCCTCTAGAAGATGGGGAGTTCTCATGCTCTGAAGTTGACTCCTACCTACAAGTCTCCAAGATATAACCCCCAGACTTACCCATGACCGCCACTGCCTCCCCGAGCCAAGTCACTGTGGGCATGATGCTGAAGAGAATTCACTCTTTTTCACCAGTAGTAGGTGACTGACTTTGGACACACAGCCTTTATATTAAAACTGGAATTTGTGAGGAGATAAAGGCAGAAGTTTCAGACATTTCTCTCAGTAAGGGCAGTTGAAAACTGCCCATTACAATTCATCATATTTTAGTTTTACCTACTGCTGGGGGCCTGATGAGATCGTTCCTGTGTTTGGTGACTAGCTTCAAAGTTAGACTGATGTTCTTCATTCGTATTCTGCTGACGCCAAGGAAACAAAATTAGAAGTTGACACAACAGGAAACACACGCTTTGCTAAAATTATCACATTTAGCGTGATTCCCATAATAAAAACATGAGCCAGCAATGGGGATCCTCTTTCAATTTACACAGAGAGACTTGGGGTCTCCTGACAGTCAGAACAGAGCCAACATTTCTGAGTAAACTTTGTTAGGAAAACAGATTAAAAACTCCAGAGGTTTAGCTAAATCTTATACAGGAAAACACCTTGTCACCCTTCTGATTTAGAATCATAATTTAGTGCCAGTGAATAATACATATTAAATGGTGGTGAATATGTCTTTGTAACAAAGTTTATGTGATGACTTTTTTTTTTAATCTGAAATATGCAAAATTAGCTGTTCTCTTTTGATTATAATTATTGTTACCAGTTGTGCAATAGTTGCTACCACCAATTCTTGATGGCTCATTAATGAGTCATTTACCGAAAACAGCGAAGTCTTAATATGAAATTCATTTGGTTGGACACATTAGCCTTGTCATGTTGATGTGCCTCTGAGTGAAATTTTGTCTTATCTAGAATCAGGATTCAGGTTTAAAAATACTAGAAATAAGCCCCCCCTGCATTTCAATTGCCTTCTAAGAAAGCAGGAAGATATTTCCTTAAAATCTACTCTGTCTTTAAGATCTGCTCATTCTCTTGGTGATCATTTACAAAGACGAATATAAAAAGAGAAAAAGCTTCCTGTCTGAGATTGATTTGCAACCTCACATTCACATTCTTTTCTGGCATTTCCTGAGTATTTACCTACATTATTATTTGCAAGAAGCAGAGGTTACTGTTTGCAGTGAGCCCCAAGTGTTGATGCGGCAGACTAGGGCCTCTGGGCTCAGGAGCAGACGGACACACAGACAGCTTTAAAGACTGTCCTGAGAGATGGTTACCTCTCGAGTTCAGCCCCACGGCTGCTGTCACTTCATGGCTTCCTTACCTGTGACTGGGATCAGCTGGATCAGGGAAGGATAATGCTGGGTCACAAGAACAGAAATTCGGGTTTTCTCATCACCTGGAGGCATGAATGCCGTAGGCAAGCTGAAACTCTTACCTAAATGTGAAGTGTGGCTGTTACTCTGAGAATCAACTACCTCACCATCCATTTTCTGTAGCCAAAAGAGAAAGCTGTTCTTCTCATACATTACCATCTATGCTTGCTGCTGGATTTTCTGCCTTGTTGTCCCTTCCCCTAATCCCTGTTGTCCCCTCCACCCCAGAACTCTCCCCTTTCTGTCCCAAAGAGAGGGTAGCCTCCTGACCGTGCTCCTCAGAACATGCATCCCCACATATCCTCCTGAACCGAATTACTATGTGTGAATTCTGTGTGGGCTGAAAGTGAAAATCTAAGCCACATTCCCTTTCTCTTCACTCTAGGTAAAAAACAACCCACCCAGATTCTTACAAATTGCTCTGCAGGGATTACTTAACCTTTTTAGAACTTAATTTGATTTTACTTCTGACACAATGTTACTGGTTTTGACAGTTAAACTTTCCAGCCTGCTTGTTCCATATATTTTAATATCCTGTTACCTCTGGTAGGGAAGAGCTAAAATTTCATGCCAGATACTGATAGTGATGTGGGAAGAGATTTTTTTAAAACTTCTTTAAAAAATAGAAATAACTACCTCTACCAGCAGCAACCCAACTTCCTAAGCAACTACTGGTAATAGCTAGCTAAGTAAAAAATTGGAAAATCCAAGTGTACAGCCCACTACCATATACCCCCTGCCTCTTTTCTACCCAGAAATTTGCAGTTTTCTTATGAGGAGGTCTGTCTTTCTTACACTCCAAGGCAATGTGTCAGTAAAGGGTGACAAAATCCAACTTCTGTGAAGCACTTTTCCCCCCTGGTATCTCAGGTTTTTATGTTGCGAGTCACCTTCAAGTTTCCACCCTCCAAAAGACAGTTAAATGCAGGTTTTGAGACAGTTGCATCAAGAGGGTTGTGGAAGGAGTAATTCTTAATATACAGCTGATGACAACCTTGGCTCATTCTTTGGAAGTAATACGATCTGGACAGGCTGAGGTCATTATTGCATGGGCAGATAGTGAGTGATTTGCCACGCTTTTAAGTCAAATTCATAATACTCAATATCTCACATGCAGCAACGGAAAAAAAAGTCCACATGACTTCCTGAATAAGTTGTTAGGATGTTTCACAGATGGTGTTAGAAAGGAGACATTGAAATAATTTGCCTAATGCAATTACATTACTCGAAATTTTAAGAAGACCCCATCTCAATTTACTCCTGCTTCTCAGATACAACTCAGATACAACTAGTTTATTCGAGTATGCAGTGACTCTGGGACATTTGCACAGCAATGTCAGATGCTATCTGGGAAATAAGTAGTACATTTTTCAGGCTCTGAAAGTAATTTTTGATGACACCCTTAAATCAACTTCATGGTCAGTTTTCTCATTTTGAGCAAGAACTGGGATTCCATTGTGATAACTGAAGGCTGCATGTTACTTGATCTACGGTAATGCAGAATAATTACTAGTCCATTGTACTTCATTACACTACTGTAATAGGCAGCAGGTCAGTGTTTGAGCTACAGCTGCTCTGAAAATTGAGCTGACACTGATACTATGATAGAAGTGATAGCAGAAGGCTCTCATGCAAATTGTTGAAATTAACTTCCACTTGATGGGTTTTGAAACGCAATACATGACTCTGATCAGGACACCTGGTTTTGACTAACTTTTTTTTTTTTCTCTTGGATACAATGGGATGGTCATGAAATAAATTAATTGTTCAAAGCAATATGCCTTATAAAAGGTCACTGAAATGCCAGAGGATTCTAAATACCACAGAACTGTTGGACTCTAGCTAATAACATTCTCTAATATGTCATTAAAGGCTATCTGATGGTGGGTTTATTTTATTTAGATGATTCTTGCAATCATTTGCAAGCATCCTGCTCCTGTATTCACAGCATATTTCATTGCATATGATACCCCTACATTTTAACAATGCATTTAATTTATCAAGCCTTCAGACGAGGACGGTAGGCAGAGGCAGTGAATAACAAGACGTTCTCCTCTAACAGCTAGCTGCTGCACTGAAGGATCCCCCATCCAGTCAGTGTTTTAGGCAGGCATGGGATGACCCTCACTTCAAATCAGAACCTCGCTATGAGGTCTCCAACGAGCATTCAGGCTAACATACCACCAGTATGTTTGAAAATTTTCTTACTGCTATTCAGAAATAGACATGGGTGGTTTCAGGAAAAATGGAATATTTTTTCCTCTGAAACATTTTTTGAGTCAAACTACCCATTTCAAAAACAGTTGTCCAAGCTGACATACCACCTCTCCACTCTAGGGAACGGTTATCAATACTTACAAAAAAGAGAAATTTGACACATGTGGAGAAAGGTCATACCTCTAGAGGAAAGCAGTCTTTTATAGAAACACCCATATACATTGTCCTCGTTGTTCCTCTGCAGGTGTTTTCTGCATTGAAGCCTGCCTAGCCACACACTACATATGTCCAGCAGAAAACGTCCAGCACCTCCACCTATTCCACTCCAGCATGCGGTCCCCTCTGCTCCTGAAAGGAGGATCCCCAGCAGGCACCCTTCTTGCTTCTGAGCTAAGACACAAGATTAACCGTTCTGTCTCTTCCTCTGGCATTTGGTGTTCAGCGTGATGTAGGCAGGCCTCTTTTTTCTCAAAAGATGCCTAAGTTCAGAAGGAATCCTTCAACATCCACCAAAGGATATTTAATGAATAGACGTGCTGCTTTTTTATGTGACTTGGAATCACTTTAAATGATGCCTTTGCTGAAAATATTCTCTTGACATTTGTATTTACTAGCTTCATTACGTACACAAAGGGACATCATGAAAGTAAGCCCAGACATCTGAAATCTTACACCATTAATGCACTGTGCACTGCCTATAGATTGTGCAGTTTTGTCTATATCTTCCCTTGCCTCTCAGGGGATTATTGCTAGAATTGACTACCACTATTTGTTTGAACTCTTTATAAATTAATAAAAAAGTCAATACGTGTTTGTAAATGCCAGCTAATCACAAGTAGCTTTGTACAAATTAAAGCAGGGATATGAGAAGAAAGTAAATGGACAATGGCTATGAGGGTGAAAAAGTCAACACTCAAAGTTCATCTGTTACCTGAATGATTCCAGATATATTCAGCCTGTTTCTATGGTTTTGTTATTCATGAGAGATGGAGGAGGAGAGCAAAGCAAACACAGCCCATGCTGTATGGACAACGAATACAAAGAGCCACTATGCCAGGGGAGTAGGAACTCTATCATAAAGAACTGGAATGCTTGAAAATTCATCATCTGGATTTCAAAATGGAAGCCAAAAAAAATCTTTTAAAAAAGCAGATTTCTGGAATAACATCTGGGAAGGAATTATCTATTGGTTTTATCGTTTTTCTACCCGAGGAAACATTCTTCTGGTTTACCTATGGTAACCATGGTTTAGCTATGTTAGTCAAAAGCATCCATGAGGTGAGATTCACAGTTACTATACTGTATGTTATTAGAAGATTGACATATCGCCCCAGACAGGTACACAGGTATCTGTGATACATGAAAACATTTCCTATGTATAAAGCAATTCTTTGTGAAGGGATATACCCTAGTGTTGCCATGTTCAAAGAATGATAACCAAAGAGAAAAGGGAAATGTATCACGTCATCAGGTGGTAATCATCAGCTTTGCTTCATCGAACTCAATGAGACCCCACAGAGCTGTCAGTATATTTGCTATCACACGTCAATCCCTTGCAAGAAAGGTCAAGCTGTACGCAGCCAAATCAACAGAGCTCAGGGTGAGGAAGGAACCTGGGATCTATTCATCCTACAGAGACTTATCTTCATGTAGAAGGGATCGACTGGAATCCTGGAATATCAGATCAGCTGGGAAATGAGGGGTCATCCTAGGGACTCCTAAGCCCTTTTTTTCTTAACCCTGCTTGACTGCTTTTTTCCTCAACCTGTTTTGCTGCTTAGCAATGGTACCACCAGCAATTCAGTAGTGGGGACTTGCTGGCAAAAACACCCATGTGCATTTATTTTGGGTGCGGATAGATGAGGAAGGAGAAAGCAAAATGGCTTTGTATAGACATCCTCTGCATCTGAAAAAATATTTCCCACTTGGAGTTTTGTAAGATTTGTCTGGCAAAACCATCTTTTCCCCATTATAATTCCCAGCTGAAAATGTGCCATTTCCCCAGAGTTGTATCCTTTTGTTATTCTTATGATTGATGCAGATGTATACTCTAAAAATACTTCAGACAGGTTTTTGTGTTTGGTTTTGGTTAGGTGTTTTTTTTTCATGTTTTTTATCTTCTGATGTTTCCATAACAGTAAAATACTGTTTGAGCTGCTCTTGGAGCTGTTATGCAAGGCTCACATGAAACTTCACCTGCTTAGCTCTGAAAAGCAATTGCAAAAGTAGTTTCCAGCACCCACAGACAACCCCTTGAGTACATCCAGAAAACTTGCTATTTTGGATAAATTGCTGTTTTCATGTACTTTTTCTCACAGTAGCCATCCTTTCAGCATGTTTGTCCTCATTTCAAATTACCAGTTGAGCCTTTCATCTAAAATAAGAGGGACATTACCAAGGTATTAGTAGTTAAGCTGCTTTGTTAATTACAGACAGGCTCCTCTTTTTCCTGCCTGTCAGTCCAGCAGCAACAATGGTGCCAAATGGCTTTCCACCTGCTCCGCGTCTGCAGCTTGCCTTCACACAAATAGCCCTGCTGGTTGAGATTTCCAGGTGCTCTTCCAACTACTGGACAGGTGGAAGACCTGCCAAGGTCACCAACACATGGCCCCACAGGATGACACAACAGAGCAGCATCCCCAAACTGAACTCACCACTCGTTCAAGCAGAAACAGTTGCAAAGTTGTGATCATCCATGTCACCTATCTCATGCCTCCTTCAGGTCTACACACTTCCTTTTACATAAGAGGACTCTAGCTTTACACCATTCTCAGGATTTGTGTACGTTCTGAATTTATAAAGGGGCATGATTATATTTGCTGCCTCGTTTGCTATTTCCTTCCTCATAATATCCAGTTTTCTATTTATTTTGACTGTGGTGCAACATTAAGTTGATATCTCCACAAAATGATTCATTATAACCGTAACACTTCCTCATGCTTGCAGACAACCAGAGCTTCATTTAAGTATAATGCAAAATTATGTCTTTCTCCACCTTCATCACATTGTATTTACCTACATTTAATTTCAACATCCGCTTCTTGCTCAATCACTGTACTATTGATAAGGTCCTTCTGAAGCTTTTCACAAGCACTCTGCATCTTTACTGTCCTGAATAATTTAAGTATCCTCAGCAGATTTCACTATGACAGAAGTGCTTACTGCAAGTAAGCAACACACCTGGGAACAAAGGAGGCCCTCGATTACAATCCAACAGCCCTGAAGACACCTGTGGCTGCTCTATCAGTCCTGAAGTTTGTCCATGAGAAATCTGCACAAGCTTTGGACAGCACATATACCAGAGTATCCATATTTAAGAGGATAGGTATCCATATTTAACATGATAGGAATCTTGCACAGTATTTCACCAGTATTTAGAAGAGTTTAATAAGTCAACATACGGCCTTCACCTGCGTAACGAGCATTTTGGGTTACTGGTTTTACAAACTGCAAGTATTTCTTACACAAGTTACAGTGCAATTGTCTGCAGACATCTGGTCTTTCAGAAGAGATTCACTTAGTGATTTCAGCATTATTATATATAATTGTGTTTCTTTATTTTTGTTTATAATTTTAATGAAAGCTCACATGCACACAAATGAAAAAAAAATGAACACACTTTAATCTTTCAGGGCCAAAAGATAGCTAAGGAATAAAACAAAGCCAATGTATTTTTCCCTTCTGTAATTCTGTTTGTGAATAGAATGTAAATCAAGTTAGCTGGATAATTTGCTAAAACCCATGGATGCAATAATTCTTATGTTGTTCTAACAGAGAAAGAAAGTAGAAAATGTTACAGGGAGAGACAATATGCAATTATGTATGAATACTAACACCCTAAGGGACAAATTACCAACAATGACAGTAAAATACTGCAGATTTCTTTTTGTGCTACAGTATAATTGACTTATACTTTGACGAGAAGAAACAGCTTAGCTTTGGAGAAAAATTTAAAAATACAAGCTATGTATTTGCTGGAAAGTATATAGTCACTTTGTTTTCCCACTTTGCTTTAACCTGTGATATTGTTTGCATTCTTTGTTTTTTAACTTATATATGTAACTTGACTGGAAAATACATTAATTTTTTTATCTTTATAAGAAATCATTAATCATTCTTAATGATATTAATTATGTGACTTCAATTATTTAATCAAACTTTGTCAATACATTAAACGCAAACACTTTAAAAATTGCATGTGGGAAACCTCTTTGTGGTTTAAACGAAGGAGAAGTAAATCTTTCTCTAATGACTCACATGAGCCCCTCAAGGGGCTGATCCTGGAGGTTGGACTAGATGATCTCTAAGGTGCCTTCCAACCTAGGCCAGTCTAGGATTCTACGATTCTATCAATGCTACACCTTATAGAATCTGCTGCATGGCATGGGAGAGAAGTAGCTGATGTAGCCTGATAAGCACCAACCTGCAAACACCAATCTTGGGGCAGAATCAGGACCTTAATTTGAATTGTATCGTTAACCTCAAGGAAGACTAAAGAAACACAGTCAAGGTTGGCTGCTCAGCATCCAGGGTACCCTTTGAGTTACATCTGCAAGGTCCACATGATAAGTTTTCAGATTCTCCCCTACCATCCTGCATAAACGCTCTGATTATTCTGGTTTTGTAGGGTGATTTTGTAGGCCTTAGGGCCACTTTCCAGCTTCTTGTTCCAAATTTGTATATATAACCCATATGGATTACCATATGGATTACCCCATTCCAAGTGGACAATATGGCACTTGCACTTGTTAAATTTCATATGGTTGCTCGTTGCCCAGCTCTCTAGTCTATTCAGGTCTCTCAGTAAAGCCTCTCTATCCTCAGAAGAGTTCACAGCTCCTCCTAGTTCAGTGTCATGAGAAAACTTACTTAATGTACATTTGAATCCTGCATCCAGATCATTTATAAAAAGATTAGAGACATCAGCCCTAAAATCGAGCCCTGGGGAACCCCATTGGTTCAACTGGCTGCCAGTTGGAGTAGTTCCATTTATTACAACTTTTTGAGCCCAACCCATCAGACAATTTTTCATCTGTCATATTGTAGACTTGCATAGATGTCTGCTGGACGTTTTATCCAGAAGTACACTGTGAAAGACAGTACCAAAAGCTTTGTTAAAATCCAAAAAACCCCACATCATCTAGTGGCTTGAAAGAATCAAGCTGCACAGGAGAATTACAGCTGTGCTCTTGCAGAACAGAACAGCAGATTCACACCCAGGTAAAGCCAGGTTTGCCTTTTCTGTCTCTGTGGTATTTTCAAGGACATTATCTTTCTAAAGGATGGAAGAAGAAAGGCAAACACATTTTACACTGTTAAAGACAATTAAGTCCAAATTAACAAGAAAGGTTTAGAACTGCAAAATTGGGAACTACATTACGTAATATCCAATGGTAAATGGAAATTAGCAGGGCTTGGTCTGAATTAGGGAGGTACAAACCATTGAATGCAGACTATGCTGCATAACAAAGCACACTACGTCAGAGGAGTCCTCACATTAATTAATTCCATTTCCCGGCTCAGCATCCATCACTATGGTGGAAAAAAAAATGACAGTTTGCACAAAATATCTCTCTGAATCATATTCTGTCAGCAAAATTTGCAGAAGAAAGATTTTGATTGTAACTTATACACCATCTGGAGGTAAGCCATACTACTTAATTCAGCTGTTGTAAAACTATTCAAGTCAGAACTGGAAAAGCATACAATCATCTGGGGGAAAATGAATGGATAAGCAAAGAATTCTCTTAATACTCCTTGGTAGTGAGGTGTAACAGTCTCATCAACTTTTTAAAGTATGATCTGACAGCTCTAGCACTTCTAAAAGATACCAATAAACTAAGGCACACATTACATCTTCTCAAGCCTGTTTCCAGCAACATCAGTGAGTGTAGAGAGTGCATGGATTGATCTGCCTATGGGAAACAGAGAAAAATGACTTTGTGTTAGTGGAATATGTGAGGTAGCAATATGTTTCATGTTCCTCTTTGGGGAGAAGAAGGGAAGGGGTGTCACTGAACAAATATAATCTAATTACATATAGATTATATATTTTGCTCTAAAAAGACAGAAGTGCTGCAGACCCTGGCCCTATGGAGGAATTATTGTGGAAGGCACTGAAACTCACAACACAAGAAGTGAAAAGTACTGTGTTAAAAGCCATGTAAGCTGGGCAGCATAACAGAGACCAATGATCTATCATGTCTTTCAAGCCTGTAAGCACTGCCTTTAGACTTGTTCAAGGGACAGTGAACTTCATTTTGCTACATCTCACCAGGTAACAGTTCATGCTGAATGGTCCATATTTCCTTTTTCCTGAACAGTCTGCTAACGTGTGGCCGGTACTTCCCAGTCTACTGCAGCTGAGAAGTATCTATAGACTTTGCAGTTACAGGTGGAGTTAAAAATAAGGCATGCGAAGGCAATCACCAAATGTATGTGTGACCTGAACTGACATGGGCTCTGTTCTACTTGGCCTAAACCATCAATCATGTCTAACCCTGGACCTCACAGTATTATCTTTAATAGGTCCTTAGGGGTTGCTCCACTGACTTCACAGCCAGAGCAATTGGAAAAGCTTTTCAGATCTCAGGACGTCTGTCAGTTGTAGAGCATCCCATGCCACAAATACTGCTGTTAGTAACAAAATAGTTCTGTTAGTACATTCCACAAAGAGAATATACTTTGTCCTGCTCCCAGTTATACCATTACTCTACTGTCTATTGTATACCCAGTATGGCTGAAGAGTAACGAAGATTTGAAATTATATGGGCAATTTAGCTGCACATCTACGAGTGGTCTGAACGTGGAAACAGCTTACCTGCTCTCTGAAAAACATTAGCTTGGCCAGTCAAATTGGTCCCATTTCTTCCCTTTCTTCTACCACTGATTAGACTTCTGATTAATTAAGGAGGTTAGAAGAGGTTGTCAAGAGACACAAACTAAGTAAACTTATAGCTGCTCTTCCCTATGAAGACACTAGGCATTTCTCACTTGGCTTGCCTAGCCAGATTACGTCAATATGTTCTCTTCCTCTGGCATGGAGAAAGATATAGATTTTAGCCTGATAGCAGCAGACACAACATCTGAGAGCAGATTAGAGTCAAAGAGAAAGTACTACAGGTGACTTCTTCAGAACATGACCGGTTCTCCTGTGACACTTAAGCCCTTATCACATTCAGGTGCCTTCTCTCTGCCTTTGACCCTAGGCCCCAATGAGGTAAGATTTGACGATTGCCTCCACAGCTAAGCAAGATATTTACCTGTTGTGTTACACACACACTGCATATGCATCTCTTGAGTTCAAGATGATTACACAAATGCTAACAATCAATTAAAGTCTCAGAGGTTCTGAGATTAGGAAGTGTTATTGCCTTCATTTTACAGATAGGAAAAGAAAGGCTTTGAAAAGTTACGTGATTTTCTCCAGAGGTCACTCAGGCCGTGCTATACAAAGGGCTTCCCAGTACCAAGGCTGTTCGCAAGGACTCCTACACTTCAGTGTTAAGGCCCCGGACAAATTCTGATCAAGAGTTGAACTGAACTTTTAATATGCTGTGCACTTAGCTGTAAAGCAGAAGATTAATGATGACTTAGTTATATCCAACATGTTTAGTATAATTTCATAGTCTAACACTGATAATGACTGTCTGAAACTTCTGTTCTTCCATCCTCTTACTTTTGGGTGACATTAAAATCCCCTTACTGCCTGGTTAAACTGGCGGATATCAGCTTAAACACCTGTGTTCCTGATACATCTATTAATATCACAGCACGCAGCACATGCCAGGTGCATTACTTTGAGAGTCTAAAATGATGCTGGTCTCATTAAGAACCATGTTTTCCTCTTTCTCACTGTATTCCTCTAATCTTCTTACAAGGCAAACAAGCCAGGTGTTTTCTGAGTACTTGTGAGAATACTGTACTTTGAATTCAGCTCCAGATGTTTATACACAGAGTTTTGTGCCATTATTGTACTGTTTGTGTGATGCATAACTCAAGAGGGCCAGCTGAGAACAAAATAATTCCCTTTTCCTCTTTCAAATACCCCAAAGAGTAAGAAACGTTTTGTGAAGGTTAATAAGTTATTTCAAACACTCTCTGAGACCAACAGTATAGCCATTTAGTAACTCTCAGTCACATCTTAATAAATAGTTTTCAACACATACAGGCCGTACTTGCATATAAAGACTATTTAACTTCAAGACGAATATGTAAAGAATCTGTGGTGGGAAGAAGTTATGTGGAAAACAAAGCTTACATGAATGACTTGTCACAACAGAATGAAGTTGAAGGCTGTCCAAAACCTGTGTGAATACTGTGCTAAGTCTCTCATTTTAGAAACATTGTTGGATAACACGAGCAGATTTCAGACTAATACAGCTGCATACTCCTCTATCACACAGCCGCCAATTCCTAGCGAATTCTGCAATATAGTGACAGTAATGGAAAGCAAAATGATCTCTAAATAATGGTTTAAGATGGTTACTTGATAAAGGGCACCGCAATAATTATGATCAATGGAGCATGGATTCAATATATATTGCCCATTTAGATGCACTAGATTAGCTTAACAGCTTTCTTTAATGTTCTGGGTATTTTTTGTGTGTGTGTGTGTGTGTGCATAGTCGTGCATGTACGTATGAGAGGGACAGTACTGCACATTTTGGTACATTCCTCATTACTTAATATTTATCAATGCAGATGAGCACTTTGCTGTATGGGAAAGTGAAATGTAAAAGTTAGACTATTGGTTGAAAAAACAAAGCATAGAGAGCTGTGCCGTGTTTTTTTTTTTCCTGAAGATAACTACTTTATGCCCCTAGTGCCAATAATGGCAGAAATAGTATTTGTATATTTAAAAAATAACACACACACAAAGAAGTGGATAGAAAAAAATGTGCAGCTGGACTGAGTGCTTCTTGGTTTCTTTCAACAGACCAAAACACAATGAAAGTTTGAGGAGGAATGGAGGCAGTGATGGATTCTGACTCACACGAGGAGAGTCTAGGGATGCCTTGCAGATTTCTGTTTCTGGTTGCCTCCCAGACTGAAAATGTAAGTTTCTGAAATAAAACTCTGCTAATTTTCAGTGTCCAGAAAAAGTGAGCAAATAATAATTTCTAAGCCAGCTCCACTGCCTAAATATCTTATCCACTGAATTTCCATGGAAGGTCATCCATTGGCTCCAGCCTTATTTGAAGCTGATGGCTGGGCTCTATCATGAGGTCATATAATATGTTTGGTCAAACAAATGAGCTTGTTTACATAAATCTAGTAGTGTACGAGTCTTTTTTGCTCCTCAGTGGCCACGTTAGCATAGTATGAAAGCCTCTTGGGTTCTAAAAGTTGTAGAACTTCATTATTCCTAATTTTGCCTGAGAAACTGAGGCATAAGCAGGATGAAATTTTTCCAGAGACACGCAGACACTGTTTGAGCTGGGAAGAGATGGCTGAGTTCCCACTTTCAGACTTGTGCCTAACCACTGGTGGATGCTGCCCCTTATTATGCAATGAAACAACTAGCAGTTGAGGTTTTGTTCAAAACAGAGAGAGAGCATGATTTCTGTGTCAGAGCTTTGACAAATTTAGGACTACATCTTGACAGGGCACAGAAGCGCAATGCCAATTGTCACAGGCAGTATTGGACCTCAGCACCTAAAGAAGCAAAGCTGTTTTTAAACTACAGCGTGAATGCAGAATTTAACTATGAAGGATCCTAAATGTATATGTAGATATTAAAAAAAAATTAAAATCCCATAAAAAAAGCAACCCAAAACCCCACACTAAAGTTTTGGAGATCTTGGTTGGTTTTATTTCCTCTCTGCTGGTTTTCGTTTTTTTGTTTAGGCTGTATTAAAAAAAAAAAAAAAAGTGCAGCATCAAAGTTTGATTGGCTCCTTAAGATGCCATGCCTGGCGAGAATTTTTACAAGGAGTGTTTTTTCCATATGGTGTAATGCATACAAAGGAAGCCCCGTCAGCTGTCACCTAGCGAGAGAGCCTCCCTGCTGGAATGAGCTGCAGTGCTGCCACCAAAATAATCCGCCTGGTTCTATGCTTCAGATGAGAAGCAATTCTGGAGGGGTGATAAAATGCACCAAGTCCTGCCCTGAAGGTGACATAATTCTTCCTGTAGATCAGTTCAAGAATCATGACAGAGGACCAACATAACGGTTTCATTTCGAAGGTGCCACGGGATAGGATTCGGATGAAACCTGCCGCTCTGTTTAGTGAATGTAGTTGGGCACAAGGCTCTTATGGCATTCACTCCAAAATAATGGGCAAAGTAAATGAATATTAAATGCAATGCTTTAACTCTAGCACCACTGGCAGGCTCGACTTCATGAAAAATGATGGCGATTGGTGAAATGATAGTAATGTGTGATATACAAATATTTTGGGTGAAATATATAATCAGTTAATTGATTTATTAAATTATAAAACCTTTGTTTGCTTGAAAGAGCAATAAAACTAACTGACTAAATGAATATTCGCCCCTTTGAAGACTTCTTACATTAATTATGTTTATGCATCACTTGCAGCAGTAATGTTAGACAAAGGAAGCTTTATCTTTATATGCCATAGCTACATTGTATTGTGGTACAAATGATGGCACCGACTTTGTGTCTACATAATTACTGAAATCTTATCCCTTTTGTGTTTGCACATCATTTTCAGTTTTTTGGAATAGTTAAACTCCATTTTACTTTTTAATAACATTTTAGAAATCATTCTGATTCAGGTAAACAGAATTTGATTGCTTTGATGGATTGAAAATGGTTAGCTCAGCCAGAGCGTATTTGATTTGTTTCTTCAGGGATTACAAAGAACAGGATTTTATCTATGAACTGACAAAAGAGGCAATCTCTGCATTTTTGCCTATAAAATAGCAGATCCACTAAGCCATTGCTCCTTCACATAGTGAATGTATTAGTCACGGGGTTGCTTTTTATTCATTTTCAAAGTTTTTATTCCACATTGTATGGGGTGTCAGGCTCCTTTGTTCTTAAAAAAAATTAATCTGGAAAAATAATACCGTCAAATGGAGTTTGGGGAGATTCAATAGCCCATTAGATTTAAAGCAGTTTTTAAAAACAAACAAACTCTCTCTCACCAGTAACGGACATCTTAGACAAACGCTCTTCAACTAATGCAACGGATTTACAAGCCTGAAGTACCTGAATACTAATTACCTGCCAAAGTTCAGGCTGAGATTTCTCCTGTGGGTTTCCTGAGAGCTCAGTCTCTGACCCAGTCAGATTACATGGTTTTCCTGCTTCTTCATTTTATCCTATGTGACATGACATTTGCAAAGAAGACAGCATCAAGAAAATGTCAATATATGGTATAGAGATGATACAAGACACCCTGAACAATGTGTTTGCAATTGTTCTTACATTAGCCAGTACATTCACTGAGTCCTCTTCAGAGATGCTGCCTGGAGACTTGTGCCCGCTGTGTTTAGTTCACAGGTGAATAGATTGTAGCATGATACTTCGAAAAGCACTGAACAATTTTTCAAGGGATTTACAAACTCGGCATTTACAGTTTCATTTACAATTTACAGCATTTTTCTCAGACTGTCTCAGAGGAGAAAAACAGAAATGTAAAGTAAGTTGGTCCTCTCTGACTCTGCAGCCAGGTATTGGATGATGTACACTAAACTTATTTCTATCCAATAACCTTCTGTTTTTTGGAGGTTTTTTTTCCCTTTTTTTCTGTTTGCGGTAGCGGATAAACAGAAGTTTAGTCATTCAATGTGCAAAATATTTAAGCGCACACTCAATTTTCAATAAGAACTACCCACTTGCTTAAAACAAAAGTTTTCACAGGCTGAGACCTCATGTCCTGACCATTTCCAGATTTCATCCCCATGCTCTGATTATTAGAACACAGCAGGATTTCCTGCGTGCACTTTAAAGCTCAATTAAATTTGAAATCATATACAGCCTACTCTCAAAAAAGGTCCTTTAACAGGAATAATGAGATGTTCTTTCTCAATTTTTCCATTTAAGGCCAGACATGATGGGAAATGTACAGTCTGCTGCTTACGTATCAACTGGGTTAAGTTTGAGGTTTTAGATTTGCTCTGTGAAATTTAACAGGCAGTTTTCAAATGTCCCAGATTAGAAGACCAGCTAGTGGAAATCACGCTTGGCCCATTTTCTTCTTTGATTTGCACCATCTGAAGATTTGGCTCAGCATTGGATTGTTTCTCTTCCCTTTAATACACAGATACAGAAAAAGCTACTGATTCTGGTAACGCAGGTTCTGGACAGCTTTGAGCATACAATCTGCTCTAGGGAAGGTCAGTAACACTGAACACGAGTCACTGCACCCCCAGCTCTAACCTTAACAATTTATTGCATCCTACTGCAGCTGGAGATGACACAGGCTGGCATGTGGTTCAGGAAGGAACATAGGGAGTCCTGGCACACCCAGGACTCTCATTCTACTTCTGTTTTATTTCAGTTAAACATGAATGCTCGCTTTCCAAGGTTAAACTTTTTTTTTTTTTGAGAAGAATACTCATTCTCTTGGTTACAGAAGAGAGAAGCATTTCCTACACCTCATTTTTATAATTAGGTGCATTCTTACGCTGATTTATGACTTACTTTAGCCTTAACTAGTCTGTGTTTCTGACGGCAAAAATGATAATCCTTACTCCCATGTAAGCTTCAAAGAAATGCTGATAATCCTCCGTGCCTTATCCTGAGACCTGGCAGAGCAAACTGGAGGAGAAAACAATGTGCTGAGTAACAGTGCTGAAAACCTTCACACATTACTGGGGTAGCTCTGAGACCCCTAACAGCATCTTTGACACTGAACTTCTATTGATGAGACTTTGTTTTCCCCACTGTTACCAGGATTCAGAGGAGGCTGCTGCCTTTGTCAAGATGGAGAAGTAAACCCCTACCATCCTGGTCAACAGCACTTCTGCACAGCTCCCTTCACAGAGAGGGAAAGGTTCACCATGAGAGAGTTAAAGCCAATTGCCTTTTCGAAAGCAACAGGCTCGATCACACACTTTATGCTGTTTTACAAGGCCAGGTGAGCTCATTCATGAACATCAGTCAGTTCGTTGCCAGCACTCTGAACTCCCTCTGCTTCAACCTGAGATTTGAGTTGCATACTTCTTGGGCTTAATCCTGTATTTAATTAAGTGAAGGTCAGGATGAGGGTCAACTAGACTAGTGAACTTAATCCAAGACCCACAGGTTATACAATAGCTGCTTTGGGGAGGTATAATTGTAGATAGGAATCGAGAGAAAAAAAGACAATATAATTGAACAAGTTATACGATAAAGGAGGAGAGGAAAAGTGGATTTTTTTTTCCAGACTCTATGGCACTGAAAGTATTTTACAAGAGTAGCCACTAGATAGCAGAATGGGCATGATGCTCTGATACTCTGTTGGGCCAAATGCAAGACAAACGATGCCTTGGTCCAAGCAAATGCAGTCTGTGTATCTGTGTTCAGCTGATCCCACTGTTTCACATGCCAGAGAGAGATTTTTAAGATGCTATTCCATTTATTCCTTCCTGCTGCCCTTATCTTAGTAAGAGTACTTTTTTCCCAGTGTGCTGAAAGAGAAGCTTATTTCCTGAACGAGCTATCAACCCGGACTTTTGTTTCAGGCAAGACCTTTTTAACGAATGAGCTGTGCATTAGCCTAGGTCAGGGGAGCACCAAGCCACCAAAAGTCAGCACTTTCCCGGGCTAGCACAAAGACCACTTGCAGCACAGCATCCCTTCAAGTGCTCTGGTTTCTGTTTCCCAGTACTGACCAGCTAATGCCCAAGTACCGGACTGATCAGAGTCCAGCCATGCTGCTAGGCTCAGCTCTAGGTGATACCTGAGCAAGTCACTAAGGGTCACAGCCTTAACGTGACTCTTCAGGGGAAAGGGAGTAGCTCACCCCAATCGAACTTCATGTGGTTCTTTTATCACTAGCCCTGAGAGGTTCACTTTTACACATCTAATAGCCTAGGACAGGCAGCTTCTAGAGCACCAGTTATTCGAGTGTAACACTGATGAACCAAAAATTGACAGCAAAAAGCTTTTACTGATACTCTAGGGTTATGCAACAGTTTAATTAGACAATGAAAACGTTTTTGAAACGTTAATCTGGTTTTCTGTGGGTTATCATCTGACCCAAACACACAAAAGTAATAGTGTTCTGCATTCAAATTTAGAGAGAAAGCTTCTTCAAACTGTTGAATAAGGAGAATTTCAGCAGTCCCCACCTAGTTGAATCTCTGATGAAACAATGAAAAGCTGCCATAGCATTGCATGGGTACAGATATTTCACAGTCTTGATATGAAAGCTGTACTCATGACCTCGCGAAGTTAGAAGTTATATAGCCATACTTCAGCAAAACCTAAATTACAAATGTCTCTTCTAGATATAGATCAAAAATTTCCTGAGCATTGAATGAGGGACTCATCCAGTTCCCAGGCCAAGGGTTTAGATCTTCAGCAGCACTTCTGTAAGTCAGAGAAAAAAGGTGCTCAGAGCATGTACAGTACTCCATGTTTTGCACCACACTGGCAGCCTCATGTGATGACTCAAACCCTCATCTCTAATTCTTATGCAGTGAGACCTGTTTGGGGAAGTCTAGAACTTAATTATGTAGAAACATTCCAAGATACTAATAGTAATTGATCCTCATTACAGATTCAGTTTATCTGTTGTTGTTTTAACTAAATAACAGCTGCTTTATAGTTCTGGCAGATGAGGGAGGGGAGGGTGGAGACTTAAATAAGGATACACTTTCTAACTCATTGCCTCAAGGAGAAAACAAGATTTTTCCAGAAAAAAAAAATAGTTTTAAAGTAATTAGCTCCTGGGCTGAGATATTTTCATCCTGCTGTGAATTTTTATGACAGCACTGTTAGACTGCTGAAAATATGGTTTCCTAGTTATCTCACAGAATTTTAACAATGACATGCAAGTAATATTGCAGGAGTACTAATTATGTATCTGTAGCTGTATGTACGTACGCATACACATAGCTAGAAATTTCCTCCTGTCTCTTGTAAGAACTGAACTGAACCTCTTTTGCTTATTGAAAGCAGGAGCTATATTGCATTGCCTGGCTCTTTACCATTTTATCTGCTTAAAAATGAAAAAGGGTGGGGGAGGCGGAAAAGGAGGTATCCTTATTTCAGATGTGTTGCTCAGTGAATAAGGGACCTGGTGGATCTCAGAGAATTCGTTTTCAATGCCATCTCATTGTTTGACTTTGGACTAGGCATATTTCCTGTCTCAACCTCAGCCTCCTGGTTGGCAAATTGGAGATAATGATGCTGAACTCATTTGCAAAATGCTTGAAAGTGGAGCCAGGATAAGACCAAATGCTCTTGTTTGATATGAATCATGTAATCCTATCTAACAAGAAAAAAATGCTGTGTTGGATCCTCTCAGGTACCCAGCCCATTCAGTACTGAGCTGCAGTCATTTTGCCAAGAAGTGCCTGTCACCCCCAATGTGATATCGTTCTGATACCCTCTGCCAAAAGCTCACTTTGGTCTCCAAAGAGGTTGGTGATGCTGCTCAGACATCCTCAGTCCTCAGCCCCCGCTCTTTTCCATAGTCTGACTCCAAACCCAAATGTTCTCCACACAGAGTAGTTGTGTCCCATCAGACGTGGTTCACGGCCGGGAGCTGTGTCAAATGCAGTTACAGATGGTTGGAGTTACACTGGTGCAGCCCTGCTTCACAAATATTTCACACTGGGCTGAAATCTTTAAAGGAATAAGAAGAGTAAATACAGTAATTATTATTTTTTAAAAAACATAATAAGCCAACAAGCAGAGTCCAATGAAAGAAACAAATCGGTGATCGGCTACGAGAACAGCTTCCACAACTGCCTGTCCTCAGTAGTTCGTATGAAGTGCAAGCCTGCAGGTGACATCAAGCATCTCTAGCCTAAATGAGTGAACTGTAAGGAGGAAATAACACTGTCCTGCCTGTGTAATTAGAGAAGCTGCCGTGTGAATCATTGTTATAACGAGTTTAATTATAAACATGATTAAATAGGCAATTAGTGCATATTCTGCCCCGGATAAACAAAATTAAATTCCTGCAATATTAACATCTTCCACAAGGTTTATTATTAGATTACCGTAAGCCATGTCGTACAGGAACATTTTCACGTCCTGTATTTGTTGTGAACAAACACCAGTTTTTATTTCCACTTGCCCAGACGTAAAGGGCAATATTTGCTGCTCCTCTAAACTGCTGGCATCTCTAGAAAAGCAGCATTCCATGCATTTTAAAAAATGCATCTTATAAAGCAAGCCACAGACAGTGTAGGCTTTCCAAGTTTACCTGACGACAATTTACCACAGCTACAGCTGGTGATCGGCAGAAATACAAGGATCCAAGTGTACGTGAGTCGTAGGCAGGCAGCTCTCTTTGTGCTCTCATTGCCGGTCAGAGCTGCTGGTATGCTCCTAGAGTCTCAAAACAAGGGCATGGCAGGGTCAAAGCTCTGGGGGAAAAGTGCTTTGGATCTGAGGGTGGAACAACTCGATCACAAGTAAAATGCACAGGATTTTCTACTGACAAATCAAAAGGCTTTTTAGTGGGTATATTTTATTTCCTGGCATGTGTATCTCCAGTGACAGCCTATCAAGAAAAGTAGTAATACCTTCAAAATATGGGCAGTCTTTTATCCACGCAGCTCCAGAAAATTGTACAAATATTAACTACATATAAGCAGCCTTTTCTGTTTAGTGACTAGTAATTTGAGGGTATTCTGTAAAGGAGACAGAGAAAATGCTGAGCGTTCATGTCTCCAGAAATCAGGTCCTTGCGAGAAGCCTCCAGTTAGGAATGCCAGATTGTGAACTGCTTTTAGGAAACCCTCTAGCTCTGGTTCTCAGATGAAGAAACTGGTAACAAAAAATGGGTTGAAATTGGTTATCAACTCCAAAAGGGCTTAAGCTTTTGTTTGCAGCACAGCCCCTGTTCATTTTCACTTTGGCTTTCCTTGATGATATAATTTATGTTTTTCCAAGTGTGTAAGGAATTCAAAATTCTATACATTTTCTCCAGCCTCTTAGCCAACTAGGATGGGAATTCTCACCAGTCACTGACTTAAAGGCCTCCAATAAACATATAAGGGGGCTACACACATTCTTTATTTGTCCTCTCCCAAGCTCACATCCTCCTTACGTGTGAAGCTTTTGGGGCAATTGACTGAGATGAAATAGCTGCTACAGTAACATGTAGCTGTAGCATCACATCCAGCGTTATTACTCCTGACTGTTGAGATAATCTAGATTCTCTCTCTATCTCTTATTGCTCTGTGAATCCAGAAAGGGTCCAAAATAAATCAATATACCAGCCATATGCATATATTTGTCTCAGCAGAAATTGGTTCAGGCAGTCTTCTGCGATAGTGAAGTCTACCTCATCGCTCCATACATTGTTCACTGTATACCCAGCTTTTGGAAAATAAGCAGTATTTATATAAGGCAGACTGTTACGTTACGCAGTTAACATCTTCAGCAGTGATGGAATAAGCAAGCAGCTGGGTCATGGAGTCCAGGGAAAATCTCAATTTGGATAAGAAATTGCCATAAATAATTTTAGCTCTATGCTTCCACAGTCCCTTACTCTTTCATGAATGAAGAAATCTTTGTCTAACAGAGCATGGCATTCACATCTCATAGGATACATAATGACGTTCATACCCTAAAAAATTTTGTGTCTCTATCTACAGCTGTTAGAGATGCTGCGGTGTGGAAATTCTCGGCTGGATGATACAGGCAAATTCCAGCTTTCCCCCAAATAAAAGTGAGAGCCCAGCGTAACTTTGCTGATCAATGGACTCTGCCAGTTGCTGGAGAGCAACAGAGCAGGGCTGGGCTTGACTGGAGTCTCCAGAGCAGCTGGGATTTTTGTGCTGCACACTTGAAATGAAGGCACATAACACCCTGACCTGTGCTGATCAGTGCAACGTATCAGAAGTCGGATGAGAAGGTGAGTGTCCCTGCTTTAGGCACTGCACATGCTGCTGTCTGTGCTGAGCACCAGCGCCGGGCGTCTCCCGCGTGGGCTGAACCCCCACGCTGGTGTTAGCAGCAGGGCTGCACAGGGATGAGTTTCAGGATGAAAAAGGAGCTTTGCTGGCCACTACTGGGATTCAGGCAAAAAGCATTTACTGATTGAATGGCCCTGCGTTAGGGATGTGTACAAATTTATATCAGTAATGGTTGGAAGATCGGGAATGTGTTATTTTTTGAAAAGAAGTAGGTGACATACTGAGCTATGCCTCCCAGATGTAGAAGACAGAAAAAGCGTAGCCCGAACACGTGAGAGAACCTGCCCCCTCCACAAACCACTTATGCTCAGCAACCCCTTTGTCACGTTGTCAAAATCAGCACCAGCTTGAGTTTTCTGATATCAATATAACATTAACTCGTCTCGGGTCAGCATTACCTACTAAAGAGCAGAGAGGAATTTCCGAATTCCCCGAGACATAAGCACACTGAAAAGCCCATTGAATCCCCAAATATGCATTTCTTCAAAACTAAAAGGTGTACTTTTCTTTCTCTTATTTCTAATTGAACTTCTTGGCATTCTAGTCAATGCTCCATAGTATATTTTGGAAAACAATAAATCCTGGTAACACGAGACCTTGCTACAGTATTTCACTGTTAAACCTTTGCTGAGATTTGGGAAGAGTGTAGCAGGGTTTGTGCGATGAATTATGAGGTGTTCAGGTGAATGGTTTTTCCCCTTTCGATTTTTCCATCACAAAATCAGCACACAGCGAAAAATCTCTGATGAGTCAGATTCATACTCTGTCTGCATTTGAATGCTCTAGGACACAATGTATTTCAAAAATATTCTAATTTTTCTTTGAAAGTAAATGATTTTTGCAAGTAGAGAATGTCAATGTTTGATTTTCTTCAAAATGTCATTTTAACGATAGTGACTTTTCTCTTTAAAAGCAAATTTTTTTAATAGAAAAATAATTTCAGTTTAATTCCCCAAGAAAACATGAAGTTTTTCTTGTAGAAAAGTTCTGTTTATAATTTAAAACTATTTTCCTAATTTTATATAGACTTCCTGAAAAGCAAAAATATTCTCATTTTTTCATTTAAAGTATTCCCTCCATTTTCACCAGGAATGTTTGTGGAAAAAAAAATCTCTTTAAAAAAATTCATTAAAGTCTTTGTGTTTAACGTTACTTGTTCTACACCCAAATACTTTTCTATGTAACTATTATATCATTACTACTGTGCCTTCCTTGAAAACAATCACGATATTTCTGATATAATCAATAATTTGGTATTCGGAAAATTCCTGAAATTGTCTGAAATGACAGGTTAATGAGAAATATTTTGGGAAAAAGAAACAACAAACAAACTTGGGAAGTTTCAAAATACAATGTATATTCTTAAAGAGCTATTGAGGCACTTCTATGTGATCGTGGGGTAAACACCATTGAGGTCTTAATCTCACAAAGGCACAGTGAGACAGCAAAGAGTTATCCAAGACTCTGTATTAACAATTATTAAAAACTGTGAAATTGCATTTAATAGTATATAGTCTAAATTTTAACTACAAGATCATGAACAATAATTCCTTTTTATTATTTTTTTCCAATTTAATATCACTATTCTTCAAGCACCAGAGAACCATAACTCTAATGACTTTCCTCTCTGTTTCTGAGAATATTGTCATGCTGCTTTAACAGAATGTCCTAAATTAATGTAATTCTTTCCGCTACAGACTTCAAACTCTGCCCAAACTTTTTACCCCAAGCCGACCTGCAAGATCACCTGTGAGCTTTTATTCCTCTAAAAGACGTCAAGAACAGCACTAGTAATAGCATGTTGGGTTTAGTTTACTGAGCATTTTTGGCCATTTACAAAGTCCTTTGAGTATAGTCAATAATAGTAGAGCTTGATCACATCATGGCTATTAAAATGTAACATCACTGGGAAAATACCACGCATTCTTTCCAAACCTGTACCCCATACCTTAGTTTCACAAATTCACCGACATTTGATGTAAAAGTCAGGACATAGATAAAAGCTGAAATTTTGCCTTTATTCTTGAAAGTTATGCAAAAAGCGCATGGCCCAGAAGACTAGTTGCCAGCTGTAATGTAAAGAAGGATACTACGGAAACTGAGAACTGGTTATGGCAGATACCCTGTCAAAGGAATGATTTATAATCGGGAAATACAAGCAGTAAGAGAGGCCCACCAGCTAGACCTGTATCATCTGAAGCAATCAAATCCTGCAAATATAAAGCAATTTACTATGACCATTTCCAAGTGCTCCCCACAATAAGGAGTCTTGTATGCCAAGGTTTAATATTCAGAGCAGAAACCACAAACTCTAACAGCAGCTTCTGGTCAAGATAGCTAATAACAGTTCCCAGGCAATGGCACAGTTGTAATAGTATTGCACAAAGCAGCTGGGGATTTACTTATATGTCAGCTTCTACATCTGAGAACTAGAAAACGATGGTGGGTCAGACATCCATTTGCTTTATATATTGATATAATTTCATCAGAATTTATGATGTGGGAATTATTGCACTGGCAAGAAATGTAATCTAACCTTCATCTCGCAGAATGTAGTACCGATATTATGTTTTTGAGAAAAATATACTGACTTGTTGAATCAGATTACTCCAAGAGCATTCCTAATGGATTTCAATATTCCCTTGGATAAACCAATGCTATTTGCTTTGTATTTATTACATTTTAAAAAAATATATATACAGAAGATAAAACCTGTTCTGACACCATATATTCTTTCA
This sequence comes from Apaloderma vittatum, assembly GCF_000703405.1. Lineage (NCBI taxonomy): Eukaryota > Metazoa > Chordata > Aves > Trogoniformes > Trogonidae > Apaloderma > Apaloderma vittatum. The sequence continues at coordinate 48,089 of NW_009715515.1, read as the reverse complement.
TTTTGCAAACTACAAACATACATTTGTTCATTAATTTTAATGTCTAAACTTTTCCCTAGGTAACACTCACTGCATTTACTCAACTACCTATATTTCAGCTACATACATTAAATGTATAAAGAATTGTAAGTCTAAGTATTGACAACTATATGCTTTTCTCTTTTCTCCCCTGAATTAGACAGCATGTTCCTGCATAACTCTGCAGATCTCATGGCATAATTTTTAATGTTGAGATATTCCCAAATGCCAGGGTATGCCCCTGTTAATAGGTGATATATTTGGAATATTCTTTATTATGACACTTCTAATGTAACAGAACTCTGGGGAATTTTATCAAGAGATACAACTTGGATCAGTCCTGGGGTTGCTTTATATTATGAGTCAAGAGTGGGAAAAATAATAAAAGTAACAAAGATTTAAATAAAGAGGGAGGTGTCTTGAGAGCTAGTCCCCCAAACAGCTCTGAAAAGACCTTAAAAAACCCATGAACTCCAGTCTTTGCCCTATAGTTGGATTATCCCCAAGAAGGGAAATTATCTTCAAACCCATCTATATCATGAACATGCCCACTGCTAAGCCATCTCCCAGGTTCTGATTTGCCAATAAAAACACTGGCAAGTGCCCCAAAGCAGATTCATCTTCACTGGTGCAGCATCCAGCCTGGTGAACATCAGATGCTGGAGGCCTGAAACTCCTCCCGGGCAGGAAGCCCTCTGAGCTGGAAATGGATATGGAAGACCAGAGCGCACTGTGCCCAGCAGCTCAGGTCAGCACCACGCTCCTTCCTGCCTAAGTCTCAAAAGAGGCAAGGATGATCTATCAAAGCTGGGCTGAAAAACTAGAAACAAAGCTCCAAAGAAGTAAGGCAAGAAAAACATCTCTTGTGCAGGCTGGAGATTTATCCTCACCTGTTACTCCACAATTCCTGCGCTGACAGTGAGGGAACAGTGAACAGTGAATGAACACTGAAGGTGAAGGGCAGCAAACGCTCTCGCAGACAAGATGCTATCTCATAGAATTACCTTTATCCTCCCTCACAATACATCACTTAGACTTCCTCTTAACCAAGAGCGACTGAGCAGAAATGGTTCCTCTCCTACCTCATTTAGAGAGCTCCTCCATCTTCTGGCTCTTCTGCCAGCAGATTGTTTTATATTCCTGCCTGATTTTGTTGTCCTTCCCTCCTGCTGTAGTGATCAGACAAGTCAGAATAGGTTAGTATATCAATAGAAATGCAAACCGCTGTGCATAGTCTGTAAATATTGATATTAGGAATGGGGAGACTGAACTAATACCTGCACACACTATTAGTTCCAGGGTACTTGCTTATGTCCAGGCAGTTCTATAAACAAATATATGAAGAAGATACAAGACATTCAGACAACGATTCTGTTCCTTACTGTTACTTATCCTTGAGTACAATTAGAATCAGAAGACAAAAACTAGACAGTCCACCCACATTTGCTGGTGCAAAGTGCTGGAAAGTGCATTTTAGTTGGAAATCATGCTCTTTGCAAAGAGCACCATATTTTGTATGGCCTGTTCAAGGAATGTTGTTTTAGACTAGCACTAGGTTATTTTTAAGTGCCAGAAATATAAAATACGTGAAGGCATTCATTAGCACATTTGTAAAAAATTCTCCTTTTGAGCTCAGAATACTGCAGCCCATCTTGTTAGTCTCCAGTTCCAGCCAGCATTCACTCAGCTTATAGCACCAGGGCTGATGTAGTGATTCATGATTTCCACACTGAGGAATTTCATGAGATGTAATGCTCATTAGAGTGCAGAAGTGAAACAGAAACCAGATCACAGGGATGCTTGCTTTGCTTGTTTTTTTTGAAAAATACCCAAACCTTTGATAATGAACATTCAACAATCTGCCCAAGCAGCCTAATGTATTGCTATTCTAGCTTTCCTGATGAATACAGCTATACAGGACATACTGCTACACATTAAGAACGTCCATTATTTCTGGAACAATCCAACATAGCCATGGAGAACATATACTTCTTATACAGCTTAATTCCTTTTGCTGTACAGATTGTACCTGATAGCAAGTAGATACACAAAAGGTAAGAAGTGAGTGTCATTTATTCCTGAGAATGCTGACTTGTCCAGAAATGATTGCTGTTTTCAAATAGGCATTTGGAAGAAACAGTTTTTCACTGTAACATTTAGGAAAGATGTATACCAGTGATTTCTTCTGGGTAGACTCATACTACATGACCACTCTGTAGTCATTGCAGAACAACCACCCTAACGCCAGCTCTGGCTGTGTACAGAACAACCCTTGTTTCTAACTCTTAAAAAGAGCCTATAGGGGATACATGGGAGCACGCCAAGCTGAGCGTTTCTACTGAGCAGATGCTCCATACAAATGGGTGAGACAAACGTATTCAGTTGGAGCTTTCCCATCACTAAGCAGCAAAGCCATCACTACAGAGGCAGAAGCTGTGAATGAGGCGGGAGATGTTTGTAAGTACAGCGCTCCCCGGGCACAGGTGGCAGCGCTTCAGGATCAATGTGTGGTGTCTCCTGAGATGGTCATTACTGTTTCACTCACCTATTTATTTATTGCCCTTTGATGTTCATCATAAAGTGGCATTATATAGTGACGCAGAAGCAATTATAACACACTGAACTCTCCTAATATTTGGTTAGGTAATTTCCTGCTTGCTTGACACACACGGTTCCCTCCTTTTTGCAGCTGAAATACACATATGTGGCAAATTTCATCATCCAGTATTAAGGGAGTCTTGTTTTGATAAGATGGTGAGATTTTTCCCTGGGAGGAAAAACTCTGTCTTATGAAGCTCACTTGCCTAAATAATGGCTAGTATTAAATACTGTGCTTGCAAAAGTCTTCAGCGCAAAATGAGAAGAAAAAAATAATGGTAGAGTTTGAGCGTGCAGTCACATGAGTGTGTCTGTCTATGTTGTACAGAGGCAAGGCTGAGATATTACCTAAAAGCGTTCATTTCAAAGCAGAGTAGTGAAGCCTGAAGGAGCACTATTTTAAAACAAATCAGTCAGCATTTTATTGGTGTCGGCCCAGCTTTGTACTAAACACTCAGATTAATGTTAAATCACAGCTCAGGAATTATTCATGAGATCTCATACAATGTAATTGCTGATTTTGGCATCAATAGTCTGTATCCCTTTATTTCCTAGATTAGCTTCCCTTCCTGAATGACTGTATGTCATGCCAGAGACAATGATTTTATATGACATATTTAGGAAAGAGGGACCCACCTATTTTACATAAAACAACGTCCAAGGAACATACCCTTATTGCTGAGATGCCAGTCTGTGCTGACACATTCCTGTGAGAGGCAGAGCCTGCTGGGAGAGCAGAGAGTACAGCACTAAATGTCTCCTTTCAAACTGCTGGCTGAATGGTTAGTTTCATTCCAAACCTTTATAAAAACTAATGAAATTACCCTTCACCTATCTTTGTGGATTAGCATTAATGCTCAGAACAAACTGCATGACTACTAATCTCTTAATATCCCTAAAGATATGTACAAAATGAAATTTATAAATAATAAATGAAACCAAACTTTTTCTAGAAATATTGTCATCCTGCTCTTTCTCTATCTCTGTCTAAGAGCTGGGTGCTCTTGTGAGGTTGGGCTGATACAGGGAGTTGGAGAAAGGTGCCTTTGAGCATGGAAGTCAATGAACTCCATGCTTTGGGCTTCCACCATTTTTCTCCTCTAAAAATAACGCCTTTTCTTTCTACAGCAGCATGTTTAGATCTAAATATCTTCAAACTCTTCCTCCTCTCATTCCTTCATGCTCCAAATACCAGTATCACATAGGTGAGCAATGAGAGCAGGAATCCCTGAAGACACGGAGTATTTCATGCTCAGGTGGCTACGTCCCGTAGCTGCCAGCAAAGGAACAATTTCAAAAACAAAAAACCAAACTGAAACCAGACTCAGCTTTTCTGCGTTGATGAGAAGAAATTGTTAAAATTTATCAGAATTCATTGCATATATTACAAGTAAAAGTTTCCCAAGTGAGAAACCCAACTGTTGTTCTCTTAGTTGGAAGGCAAAACCAGTATGTTCCTAAATGATGCTAATGGATTTTCCAATGATTTTCTGATTTTCCATTGCTTTCAGTCCTCTTC
>NW_009715515.1:0-43944 GCF_000703405.1 Apaloderma vittatum | reverse complement strand
TCCTGCTTATAGAGACTCACATGTGTGTACTTGAGGATTTTAACATCTACTTCCAACAATATGGGGTTTAGGCTGTAAAAAATTACAGACTTTTAATAGTTAAAGATTTCCCAGGAAAGCTGGCCTCTGACCTCCATCCTTGGGGTGTCTGCTCAACAAGCACACCTGAAGTGTTTTTATCAGACTTTCACACATTTTAGAGTATAGCAGACACAGAATAGACATTTCTGAAAGATCATGGCAGTATCATTTTGAAGTGATTGTGATGATCCATTTTGAGACAGACCTGCATCTGCCCAAATTTGCCCGCACTTTCGAGCCCCTGTCATTGCAGACCTGACACAGTCTGCCCAAGGGCCCTTCCCTGCTCATTATCTGCTTTACATTTTCTTTATGACTGAGAAATCTTCACTTGAGGAAACGATTAAGGCCAAAGATTTTGTGCTCTTCAAAGACTAACTCACAGAAGACTAAGATTCAAGTCCAAAACAATCCTTCATTCCCAAATTGCCCAAGGCTCATGCACTTACTTCTTAACCGCTGACACCCTCAGAGCAATATGTGGAAATCTAAACAAGGCATTAGGACTTCCCATCCAAGGAAGAAGGAGAATTCCATGCCCTGTGGAAGGAACGCACAAAAGTGGCGAGCCTTAGGAGTTGAGAAAAGAGGCATGAGTTTATACCAAATCCTTCCTTGTGCCTAGGGAGAAGGACACTTTTCCACGACTGTCAAACAAAGCGATCCCATCATTGCCTTGTTTTTGGAAAGGCGGCATTAAGTAGGTAAGAGTAGGGTGTCATCATCATCTCGCTCCCTCTAAAATCAACAGCCCCCACTTCATTTGTACAGATCTGGCCTCATATTTAGGTCTACTGGGTTAATTCTCTCAGGTGACAAACGTGGAGAAACACCTAACCTATGGATCCCAGCTGAGCCTGGGACATTAGCTGAGAAGGGGCAAAAATCACTATTCTGTGCATGTTGTAAAGCAGAATTTTTCGTACACCTGCAACTGGTATCACACAGGCACCCACAGGAGTTGACATTACTTGAAAGTTAGGCAACAGTGGTATGATGATTAAAGATTGTTTCATTCCTCAAGAAAATTTTGTTCCCTTGATTCTGCAAAGGTAGCCATGATAGGTTTCCAGCAGAGCCTGTCCTAAAATCACATTTGCTTTCAGCTGTATCTGGATAGTTAAGGCCTCGGAAGCCAAAACCCCTTCGAGTGGGGTGTGCATGAACTGTTAAAAGAAAATTATATTTATTCATGATAGGAGAGCATACTTTGTGGATAACACTGCATGCTCATACAAAGTACATATATCAGAAAGTCATGAAACGTTTTTTAAAAATACTTCCCAAGCTATCATTACTGCTTGGAGGCCAAATAGTGATTTTGTTAAAATAAACCAGACCTATTTCTGAAAGTCATAAGACTCCCATATGTGTTGAGTGGAGCTTTAAGGACTCAAAACCCAGAAAAGCAACTTATTTTTATGCTCATAATTTTACAGTGGCCAAGTGTACAGTTTTCTAACTTTGCAAAAATGCATAAATTAGTAATAAAAAATAAAAATAGTATGATCCAAATTACCTCAAGGCTGAGATACCATGTGCCTAATTTCAGCCCAGTTTTCATGGCTGTGTTATCTAGGCCTGCATATTTATAATGGAATTACTGACAACCCTTTTTTCATGAGGAGACCATCCTGCTTTAAGACCAATATAAATTTGTATGCAGGAAAACAAACATCAATAAAGATTTCGATACACAGAATAATACAGAAATGACAACATATTTTTGACTTTGTACAAAGATGTGCATTCATCTGTAAATGATTACATTTCTATCAGTGGCAGAATGGTAGTGTGGGGCATACGAATCTCACCTTCAAAAGATATTCTTTCGTTCTACGAAAAAACGCCGGCAAGCACAGGAAACTTCAATCAATGTCTTATATTCGAAAACTATGACACTGTCAAACTGGTGTCATTAAAGCTAACTAACCATATTAAACGAATATTAAAATATAGGTTTCTTTGCATAACATAATGAGTAAAACTGCTTTTAAGTTTTTCCCTATGCTTTGAGGTGTAGGTGGCATTTTCATTCCAAAACTTTGAAGTCAGAACAAAATGTACAGGTAGAGGGTACTAGATCAAATAATAATCAACTTCAAAAAGCATTTTGGCTGTTAGATGTCCCAAGGCTAATTTCCTCTAGACATTTTAAATGTAAATGTCTAAACTCATTTAAAAATTGTAAATTGGTCTAGGTTCAATCAAAAACCATCCTGACACAGAACAGGGAGACTGGGCTAATTGTCATTTGTTTGTCAAATGAATTCCATTTGGAAAGCAATGAAACCTCCAAGCTAATTCTTTTAAGGTGAGCTGGTAGTTGTATTATCAGTTAAATGCAGTAAAATGGATAATCACATGATGATAATGAAAACTGAACCTATGTTAGCGCTCAGGCTTAGCCTGCCACAGGGCATATAGTGATGGAACTTAAGTACTGTAATGTTCCATTGGGCACAATGGCACCAAGTCTGCTCTTTAGCCTTACAGACACTTTCTTTGCATTTTAAAAAACTTTATCAAAGCACCGTGGCAATGTAGAAAATGTCAAAGTGAAATGCACTGTAGGCAAATTGAGATTTCATTAAGTTTAAATTTATTGCTTTTGACTGATGTATTACCATGCTTGTTAAGAACCAGTAATTTGGAATATCTGCCTGCCTGGTAAAATAGCTTTGTCTCCTTGCGTAATACTTTATATGGACTTTGAAAGACCACAGTAATTCAAAAAAAGTGTGGGTTATTTTATTTTTCTAAAGAACAATTTCAAATATTTTAAGGTCCTTGACCTGGTGGATCAATAGCATGTGTCCCAAGTGTGTTGTTGGTATACTCGGTAGAAAATTACAACACTAACATTATTTTTCTGCCTTGGTATAACATTGCACTCGCTGACAACAGAACCTTGGGAAGCACTTAACAATTCTACTTGTTCTGCCGCTCTCTTAACATTTATATTAGAAATACATGAATTTTTGTGAGAGATAAGGAATCCAACAAACTGGTGGGAGACTATGTGCAGATGCATAGTTTTTTATATAAATATACATACACACACATAAATTGTGCCTATATGTGCCTTTGCACACAGGTATCTAAACAGACAAAGCAGTGACACTGCTGTATCTGTATCACAGCAGAACCCATACAGGTATTCTCTGCATTGCAAAAGCAATGTCAAAAAGCTATTTTTGGCAAAAGCTACATTTGAGATGTTGACATAGAAACTCTTAAAGTACTCTGGTGCTTTTCTCACCTTCAGGAAAGGATTGAATCAATAGTGTAGGACTAGCACAATTTTTGACTGATATGGAAAGTTAGGCCTTCAGGAACAGATTACTGCCCTTGGAGAGACACCTGGATTGAACTTACTATATTCCAGATATATTTATTTACACTAGGTGCCAGGGTTTTATGGCAGAAGTGACAAAGTTTGTGAAACCCAGGAATGCATTATCATGTTATCTGGTATCTTAGATGGACAGTCAATATGAACAGACTGTAGACACACCTGTCCCAGTATCCAGTTCACCAAGTAATGAAATGGAAACAATAAACGTCTTTGAACAAACAAGAGACATTTGAGTCTTTGGGTTTAAACAAGAGGATTGTAGAATTCAAATGGGTTTCCTCTAGTGCTGCCAAGGCAGCCATATCTGTACTGGTGCCAACGCTGAGAGTCACTCAACAAAGCTCAGCTTGTGTCTGCCTATGTTCTTTCAGCCCACAGAGTATGGATATACATACTTCTTCTTGGGGTGGGGGTGGCGGGTGAGGGAAAGAAGAGAGTTTTAAATTATGCCTATTTTACCTACACTTTCAATGAAACTTGTGGTTGAAAACCAAGGACAAAGTGATGTGTGGGATGCTATGAATTCAAACTGCATTCAGTTTTTACTATTTAAAACTGTCACTCGGAAGATTAGGGCAGCCTGTGCGAATTCATTGAATTAAGGCATAAACAATTTGTCACTGGAAACAACCCGCCTCCCTCCACCCCAGTATTCAGCTTCTCTCAAACACTCCCTGCCTGCAGCTGCACATTTACCAAAGCAGGACATGGCTGCATCTGCTGAGCCATAGCCCAGATTCCCCCAAGAGAGATTTTAAGCAGGGGCACTCACCCCTCTTTCCAGTGGAAGCTCCAAAGGCTTCTCTCTTGCGCTGCTCCAAGGGACAGGGGGCCAGAGGGGTCACATGAGAGGGTCTTCTGTCACCAGTGGCGTCCAGCCTGAGCAGAGGCTCCCAAACTTGGAAGAGATCCACACGCAGTACAAAGTCTCGAAAGAGAATGGATTGCACCAAAGATGGGTGCAAATATCATACCCTACTTGAAAATAAAGGCCTTCTAGTTTTGGGTTTGGATGTTATACAAAGGCTACACCGATTCTCAATGAGAGGGCTGCAGAGTCAAAGTAGGAGCTAAGGTAAAGCTTTTTATTTGATAAAACATCTGCTTTTTTTAAGACACATATGTGCAGCTCCCTTTGAAGTCTGGAAGAGCTATACAGTTCTCCACTTGAGGGCAGAATTCGGCCCAATGTGATAACACAGGAGCTTGTAATCTGAAAAAGGAGTGCATTTATTACATTTTAAAGATTTGTGGGTTAGCTCAAATTAGCCAGGAAGGACTAATGCCTCTGAATAATTCTGCCTCTCAACACACACTTCAGAACACTGTAAGAATTACAACTAAACCTTGCCTTTCTGCTTTCTTTTACGGCATTGGACAAAATTTGCATTTTGGAGTAAGCCACTAGCTGGAGCTAAAGACCTGTAGAGCAAATTCAAAGGAAAAAAGAAAGAAAGGGGAGAAATCCGCAAGCATGAGGAGAAATACAGACTTTTAAAGGCAGGCCTGGAACAGGTTTTTGATTGAGTTGTGGATACTGGCTGTCATTTCTTAGAAGGACAGAAAGACCAGCCTAAAAAATGAAAACATCCGTATGCGTGAGTTGACGGCTAGCTGAAGTAAATTGATATTTAACAGCAGAAGGAAGTGAAACAAACATATTGAAAAGAGCTTTTTAAAAGCACCCAAAGGAGCCATGAAACAATGGAAGAAAGGAAAAGCTGAGGTACTAAAGAAGTAATTAAAGCATAAATTAATTGTTAGGTAGTATTTAGAATTGAAAGGGAATCACCTAGAAATACAGAAAGCACTTAACAAACCCTCTGACCCATTCCCTTTTAATTATTGATAATGCAAAGGCTCTTCAATATGCAGTTGTCTAAACATCGTCTGGGAAGACGCTTTCACGCAAGCAGAAGAAAAGATCTCTTTTTGTAGATAAAGATCAATTTACCTGTGGCAATCAGATACAATATATCAGGTGGGAACTGAGCACTCCCTGGTTTTGAAGGGTCAGAGTAAAACAGAGAAATACAAAGAATATTCTGCACGTTCTCCTTCGGTGAAAATCACAATCACTCTGAATCATATGGCTGCAAGTAAAATGTATCACCATCTTTCACAACTTTTCAAAACATCACCAAATAAATGTCTAATGTGCCGAATGAGTTGAAAAGGGCCAGCTCTCCCTGTAGGCTTCCAGAGAGGAAAAACACAAGTAAAATGCTATTAGGAAGTCAGTAAACATTTCTTAAATTTCTCTTTGTGCCTTTTGTACACTCGGTTAGAGCAGATACTGAGGCAGGGCTCTACATCTGGTGGAGGTATGTATATGCATAAGCTGAATGTTTCCACAACGGTTACACATGTCATGCTAATATCATGCCGCCCTTGCCATGATTCAACAAAACACTAAAATATGAATGCAGATTTAAACACTTGCTTAAGAGCTTTCCTGGAGCTGGCTGATAACTGCTTGCTAGGCTCAAGCCAGGTACTGAATGGATGGCTTAGTTAGTATATGGAGGCATTTATTTTCCACAGTAAATTTAGCTTCCAGAGGGACACATACGTGTCACAGAAATGGCCAGGCTAATTTCCCCATTGTGATGGCTTTCCTAATTAAAATAAATCCCGTTCTTTGACCAACGGGTATTTGCTGGTTTTCTCAACACAGGCAGCATCCACATCAGCAACAAACGCAGCTCCCAGCTCTCGGCAGGTGCCACTTTCGGCAGGAGCCGTTCTGCTCTTTCAGCAGTGGTGGCACATTGGTTTGAACCAGCCACATAGGACTTGCTATTGTCATCCATCTGCTTTAAGGACACTGCATTCATAACATTTAATTACATTTAATATGACATATTATTTTACTAATTTTAATATGGAATTTAATATTTTTTAATATACACTTTTTTTGACTCATAGCAGTAACTCCATTAAGCACAGATATCTACTATACCTCGAACGGGATCTCTTATTTCACTTTTCAGATTTAAACAGAGCTGCTTTCACATATGAACATGAGACCTTCTTTCCTGTCCCAGGACAGGATTTTTTTAAAAGCTATTTTCACTCCACTGCTTTCCCAAACCAACAGCCTGCAGACACTTTAAACAACCAAATTTTCTCAAAAATATCACAGTTCTGAGAATCTATCCTTTCTTCTGAATTTTACAAAAAACCTTGAGTCAATATCACCTTCAGAACTCTTTAGAGCACTGTGCCAAATGTATTTACATGCTATTCCATAGAATCCAGAGAGAAACGGCATTGTTTCGCTGCTCTAGGCAGCATTGCAAATAAAGCTTTTATACTGATACACTTAACGATTCAGAAAAGCTTCCTTCTGGGTCACTTTGTGATGGCTGTCATTAAGTTCTGAAAATCAAGATAGAGTAAGACGTAAGAAACATAAAGAACTCTATGTGTACTTATGTATGTTCTACTTGGACAAGCATTTAAAGAATTCAGCCAGGAAAAAGTACAATATTCCTGAGCTAGTGACTGCCTTTATTTTATTGCAAACACACTTTTAAAAGTCCTGTACCAGCTTGAATTTTGAATGGAACGGGGTGGACTCAGACGTGTTTTAGCCCCAAATCTTCTTCAGTAATGAGATTTAAAGAGCTGAGCTGCAAGTTGAGAAATTTGTAGAGCACATAAGCTGAGAGGAAGGACCAAAGAAAACACACAGCAAACATACAGCAACTGCATTTCCCTGTGCCACTCTATGCACTCTACCACGCATTCAGAGCCCACAGGCAGTTGAGTTGTGATCCTAACTCTCTTGCATATTATCTTATACAATTTTCTAAAAAGGAGAGGCACAACTCTTTTAAGCTCTCCCCTTGCAAATCTTGTCACACCGATGCCTTGGGAATCTTTGAAGTATGGATGACAGAACAGAAGAGAGTTGTGCTGCACAGAAAAGCAGCGCATTGCACAAGAAAAGCAGGTGAGGAGCAAATCTGTCAGTGTGATGTTTGTTTTGGAGTGGAGAGGCAGCCGAGGATTCAGAGGCACCAGGCACGGGATGTAAATGAACACTGAGGGCCGGCTGGCCAGGGAGTGCCTCTCGGTAATACGGTATCGCGTGTATCCGTAAGAAATCGCACCTATCATACAAAGACATTTGAGTCATTTACATAGCCTCATCAGCAGTGCGAAATGGCTCCTTGTGGAGTCAGACATTTGAAAACAGATAAAGCCCGTAAAGAATGCTTCTTTTCTCCCTAAGAGATTAATGTAGATGTGAACACATTAGCGCCGTTTAAGGGAGAGTATTCTCTTTGACAGATAACCGGGATTGGGAATATTAGATTACCAAATAATGGACCTTTTAAATTCTGTCATCATTACTTATCAGGTACATTAGTTTAAAACCTGCAATTTTGAACTTAGCATTATGGAGCTTTTTAAAGATTAAATTACTGAGCTTTTGTTTGTGAATGGCTCTGTGAAATTTCCTGAAAAGGATAGTCCTCGTCCTTCATTGTGTGAATGTGAATGCCAAATAAAATACTTTATTGATATTTACAGACATACGAATGATAGGACTAATGCACCTTACTGTCTGTCTCCCTGAGAGAAAAGGCAGAGCGCTGTTAGATAATATGGTGCACTGTATCCCTTTTGTAAACCCAGTTCCCTTGCTGAAAACCTTATTCTCACATGTAGCTTCTCATAGGAAGGCTTGCACTACAGGCTTCCTTCTAAGGGTCATTTTCTTTTACTCATGAGATAGCTCAAAAAATACTTAACTTGAAGTTACGGAGTTAGCTTGCATGTGTAGGTTGGCAAGCGAGCCAGCCACCCATGTCCAATATATCGAAAAATTAGCTCTTTATAAGCATATCCACAACTGTGTTAGATAGGAAGGATAACGTCCCACATTTATTAGGTGATCAGTCTCAGTCAAGGGTTTAGGAACAAAATTTCCTGCTGTGCTGTTAAGTCTCCCAGTTGCCTGAAAAGCATTTTTTTCAGTGGCTTCAGGAATGGGGCGATTCTGTGAGATCCATTCTAACGGCCCTTTGCAGGGTACTTGCCCACCATGACGACAGAGGGATCATCCGTGTTCTGGGCACAGCAATCTCCAACCTTCTTCCGCTTCCTCAGACTGAATTGTAAGACTGAGTCTCTGAGGCAGGATTTTCAAACCTGAATAAGGAAGTTAATCTCACAAATTCCTTAGTCACCTAATGCAAATTGGGCATTTTCCTTATACTGACACCTTTGAAAACTCGCACTGAGTTTCTCAAAGTTGTTTGGTGAGAGTAAGGTTTTTTTTTATTTCAAACTTTTCCAGCTTTTTAAGAAGTCAATGAAGTAGTGAGCCAACGAATATGAAGAGTGATAAGTTACAGTTAGAAATGCAAAAGGAATATGTTTGTGAGAATCTATGTTTAATGAGGTAGGTTCAAATTTTGCTCACAAAACAAAATCAGAGAAAAAGAAAAGATATACTGTAAATATCCCTGGCTCTCCATTAGACCCCAAATGTAGGTACCGCCTATGCCCAAACAACTCAAAACACTTGGAAACAGTTTAAAATATATTTTGTTTTGGTTGTTCAGTTTTTATGTTGCCTTTTTTTTTTTTAATTACCATGTTTTTTCTTGCCTCTGAGATAAAACCTGTTATATTTGGGAGCCAGACTTCAAATAGATGAATGTTCTGTATATGTTAAAAGAAAGAAAATTATTTCAGAACCAAAGCGTCTTCTTCTGAATGATGCTTTCTTCCCTCTTTGCCCACAAATGAAATTTATTTTCAATTCAGATGCAAAAAACTGGACATCTATTCAACATATCAATTCAGCTAACAGTGAGGAGTATATTCTAGCTACAATATTCATGAATTGCTTATCAGGCCAAGCTTAAAAGCCTTCCAAACTCTTGTATGTTCTTAGGTGTCTTTGACACAGAGAGACGCTTCACTGTTACACTTGGATACTTGTAAGACTTGCAAAGTGCCACACAATCATCAATAAAAAAGCAACTGGGTTACTCATAAAAAATTAGTTTCGTTCTCTCCTCAAAACGGTATTACTCTTGTAACACTCATTGAGGGAAGAAAGGATCAATATAATATACTTGTACTTATTTTTATTTTAGAGCAATTATGTTGAATTTCACCTAAATTGCTCCAAGTATAGTTTGAATCGCATTAAAAAAGGCATTATTTTCTACAGATTTAAAAAGCATTAGCTTTTTATTGGGCTTCTAAATCATTGACTGTACATCACTTTTTACTAGTACATATTAAAATATATTAAGCACATGCAAACAAAGGAAAAAATAATCAAGCCGAAGTGTGTATACTGATTTATCAGCCTCAAATTAAGAAAGCTATTGATAAGAAGAACACTAGATTATGAGCTGGAGATATGGGTGCATCACCCTTCTGTATGACATAAGGTGCTTTAACAGATTTGTGCAAAATGAAATGAGTCAGTATGGCTCATTCCAGCCAAGGCTAACATCTGCTTTTGTATTTGGGGAGCAATGTGACTTAGAGACCCACAAATGCTTCTTCTTGCTTTTACAAGCTCTCTTCATTATGTTAAAAGCTCATTACCATTTTAATTTCTAGATCACAATTCTCATTAATTGCTCTTGGAAAAAAAAAAAAAGGCTTAACGTTCGAGCTGTGTGTAGTGTTAGAGAACTTGCCTAAGTGTCAAGACGGGTTCTTTCTGCAGCCTATGGGAAATCACTCAGCGGCTCAGCTGGTCAGGAAACTGGACTACGCAGAATCCCAAGGGTGACAAAACTGCTTCCTCTCTGAGCAGTTGTTCATGAGGCTTTTTGCACCTTCCTCCAAAGACAGTCAGAAATGGATCCTAAAATCCATCCCAAGATCAGTTAGCTGAAACCAGTTTTCTCTGGTATCTTCCTCAGAGGGATAATTAGTGAATTAAGCGGCAGTGAACATCCTCAACTTAAAAGCAAGTAGAACTGTTCAGAATTAAATCTTTTTTATTTGAGATGAACGGGAAAATATGAAAACTCCTCAACATGATCTTATTCAAACCTGCTTAAAGAGCACTTGTTAGTAAACATTCTACTTCTACCATCCCAGAACAGTTCTTGAAGCATTTCAAGCAGTGTTCTGTTGACATGTACAGTGCCACAAAAACCCAGTACCATTTACCAAAGTTAAAAGATAACATCATCTCCTACTCACTGGGATTTCACAATAGTCCAGTGAAAATAATGTGAAGGTAAGGAAATCCAGCTTTTCACTGCTGTCCCTCTTTCAACCTCCTCCTCTTCCACTCCTACAAATCTTTACCTACAGAACTGATCACATGAAGTGTTTAACCTGAGCTGCACACTGGCCTTACAATGACGAGCAATAAAAGCCTTTGGCTAGATAGAATATGTTGTGTTGCAGGGTGGGCACCACACGTGAACAATACTGATACTAAATTATGGGTAAAGCACTAGCAATGTTTGGGTTTTTTTGTAATAATGAGTCTTTCAGATAACAAATGACATATGTGCTTTAGTTTAGGACACAGAATAGAAAGATTACATACCAATAGCAAAAGCCAGGAAAGAAACATGATAGGCAGGGACAAAGAAGAGTAAACAAGAGAGACAGAAATTTAAAATGGCAAAGATGTGAGTAAATATTTGTGCAGGCTAGCTAATGTCAACCTACCTCTGCAGTGCCTGGGGCGTGTGGCCCCTTAAGAAGGACCCTAAGCCCCATCCTGTCTGTCCTCAAGGGGAACAGCCTTAGCCAGCTAGAAAATGGCCTGTCACTTTGGGGAAGAGGAGATATTTCTCAGAAGCATGGTTTAGAGTGGAGTCTTCAAAGAGACACTTGAGGAACTTGAGTTTGTTATATATAAAAGCTTTAAAACATAGTTGCTAGGATGCTGCACCACACCGAAGCCTCTGCACCAAATTTTGAGGGAGCAGAAATGTTGACACACTTTCCCTGAAGTGTTAAATGTTAGACGTAGAACTAAAACGCAGACGAACAGATATATTCCACTTGAATAACATAAAGTTCATATAATTTCATGCCTTTGTTTAAAGCTCAGGTAAATGTGAAGGCAAAACCGAAGCAAACGTTATTGGAAGACAAGATGCAAATTAGGCAGCCTAATCTCTCTGCAGTGATCGGCGCACTCACTTTATCTAGTTTCCATCTGTCATCTGAGCTTCAAGTTTACAGGCAATGTACTGTCTGTCCTGAAATCTACATCGCCGATGAGGCATTCAGTTTTCTGTAGTGGAGAGTCTCCTCCGCAGAGATAACCGGTCTTTTTATTTGAGGAGAAAGGTAAGGGAATTTATTCACAAACATACTGGAAAACTCAAAGCTATTTGGTCTGTCTTTGCCTTTTAAAAAATATCAAATTTGCAAAGTTTTCTCCTAGAATGGTCTGGGAATACAATTTCAAGTTCAGAAAAAAATGTTTTTGAGTAAACAGAATTTGTTTCACAGATGATGGTGAAAAGAGTACTGTGAATGGAGAAAAACGGAATTTAAAACACCATCAGATTGACAGTCTTTTCCAACTACTTTTCCTGAAAGATTTTTTTCCTAGTAGCTCATAAAACTCACTTTTAAAGAGTCGATTGTATAGTTAAATAAAAAAATTAAAATCATAGCTGCTAGGGTGCCGTGCTGGATAGAAGTGTCTGTGGTGAATGTTGAGGGAGCAGAAATGTTGACATTTCTGAGTACTGAGCACTGTTCATACAGTGAATTTCAAAGGCTTTCCCTCATTTTACATGGGATCTAATTTCAACACAAAAATTATTCTATACTTGCAATAAAGTGCCAGGAGTAGCAAATCTGGAACCAGTCAATACATGACATGAGACACAAAGACACAGACTCGTGCTGCCTACACTTTGGATATCAGGCATTTCTACCAAACTTCACCTACGGGGTCATCCCATGGGCAGGGAAAAGGCAGAAGCATTTAGAATCAAATGTACTTAACCTCTAAAATCAGCTCTCCTGGAATCCAGGTTGGCTTTGTGACTGTTGGGTGAGAATGGCTATAGCCCACTTGGGTATTAGCTCTAACATAAAAAAGCTGGATTGCTTCATCTGTAAAATGTGCAAACCTTTTTTTTATTTATGCAGACGTACTTTTGCAAAAAGAAAAAAACCACATTTCTGAAGCCCAGGTTGGCTTTGTGACTGTTGGGTGAGAATGGCTATAGCCCACTTGGGTATTAGCTCTAACATAAAAAAGCTGGATTGCTTCATCTGTAAAATGTGCAAACCTTTTTTTAATTTATTTATGCAGATGTACTTTTGCAAAAAGAAAAAAACCACACTTCTGAAGCACAGTCCCTCTGTGAGCAGGCCCCTAAAACCCCGAAAACCAAAGTGCCAAAAACTTGAAAAAAATCAACAGACTAAAACTCACAAGCCTCATGTGCAACAGGTGTTAAACTTAGACGTGATGTGCATTATGTTACCACCTGTGCTCATCTCATTCTGGCCAAAACAATATCCTCTGCAGGTGTGCAGGAGAAGTAGGAATGTAACAGTGCTTTAGAGTAAGGAGAGAAAGTGGCAGCTTTGGCTGAGGCTTTCACATAAAGTCTGCAGTCAAAGAAATTTAGCTGCATGCCAGAGGATGACCAGGTCTGTACGCAGGAATTTCTGGGAACCACATGCAGGCGTGAACGTCGAGAAATACCTTTTGCCAACTAGATTTCTCTGCATACTGCTGCTCATCCATCTGGAAATGATGACATGTGCCAGCTGCAATATTTCCTGGGATTAATAAAAGGATCAATTAGACAAACGGAGTCTTCCACATTTATCATATTCATCATATTTATGAGCTGATTCTAACATTCCCTTTTCTTTTCCATTTTTTCCCTTTCTGCTTCAGCAGTAGCTGAAGAATGCTGATGAGATACTAATAACAGTAATGCAACGTTGAGCTGCTCCCAGTGGGTAAAGTTCAAACCCAAATACGACGGTTTTGGATAGAGAAGTAAAAAATTTCACTGATGATCCTGGTTTCTCAGCTTCTGTGGAGCACGAGGTCCCTCAGGAAAGTGCTCCCTGCTTCATGAATACTTGGGATTCCTTCCTCATCAGTCCAATGTTCATTAAAACTATGAGTAAAACCCTGGAAGACTTTTCTTAAATGTTCTGCATTATTTCCTTTATAGGGAACATGCCACTTATATGTCTCTTCTTCAGCTGAGACAGGTTCTCAGCAACTCTTCTCCACCGTAACATGCATTCTTCTCTACAGTTATTTGAAAGGTAGGGCATCCAAGTCAGGGGAAAGATACACTTTGAGCATTTGCAAGACTTTGTTATTCCAAACACAGTTTGAAAATGGCTGTAGGAATTTAATTAGAAACTTCCATTAGGAGATTAGATGACTAGAACAAAGAAAACCAGTGAAAAGGCTTCTTATTAAAACTAGTAGCACTGCAGAATATTGATAATATAACAAAGGAATGAGTGTATATGCATAGCAAATTATTAAAGGTTACAGATAAATGTCCAAAAGTTGCTTAGTTTCTGGTTATCCCAGTATATACAGAAGCCACTGAGACGAGATGACATGCAGTCACTGAGGACAGCCAGAGATACCAGAGTACAGAATTCAGCAGTGCTGCACATTAGCTGTTTGCATCTTTAAAGAGCTAGTACATAACTGAAGCACGAACAAACACACAGAAGTTCACAGGTTGCAGCACAGATTCTAGTCACAAAGATTAGTAAATGTAAACTCCTTTGATAAATAATCATGCCTGGCCAAAGAGGAATTTATGTCTGGAAAAGGACTGGAGTAACAAGAGTTTCAGGGCTCTGTTGGCACTGCAGAATCCCTGAACGCCCTCACTCGGCAATATAAGCTCAGTGAAGCCTAAGTCCTAGAAGATTGTGCCCAGAAAACTATCTTGATGGAGTCAGGGACTTTCAAAGAGAGTCAAAAAATCAATAAATGGTTTAAGATCAAACTTTGACGAAACTTGAGTAAGTTCACCTTCTTGGAAGTCAGATGAGTTGTTGCCACTCGTGGTCAGATCTTAGCATCTACTTACTCAGAATAGCCCTACTGTTTCCACCCAGGACTGGTCCATATTTACAGCAGCCATCAAACCTCAATTTGTGGTTCTGCCCTCTACAGAAATCTAACTGGTGCCTAGTTTTTTAGTTCATACAACTAGGAGCCCAGTCTTATTTAAGTAACTCTTTCTGATACAGTTTGGTCCACTTCTGAATGTACACTTCCATTTTTCAAGACTTGGCCAAGAGAAGTCAATGGATCTGTAGTATGTTAGTTCTGTCTGCAGGACATAGCCAAAGTGAGCTAGCCCAGGGCTAATTAGCTAGCAAAGCACCGTGTTGATGTCGGTATGTTGCTGTCACTATCCAGGTTAGGTCGTGCAGAGTTTGATCAGGTATCTTTGCATGATACTTAAGAAAATATAGAATGATGAATTGCAAGTTTTAAAAGTGTCTTGCTTACCAGGGATATACAGAATCCATTTCTATGAATAGAGATGAATATGTCCTCTATTATTGCTTGAGAAAGACCCCTTAAGTAACCAAGACAAAACCAGCACATGAAGTAGGCATGCACTGCCTACCTCAGCCCTTAGCCTTCTCACCATCGAAGATCCTCCCATCTTTTTCACACCCCAGTGAAGTCCAGTGAGCCAGCACGAACTGCTTTGTGTCTCCTTGCACTTCTGCAACTGGCTGGGACAGCTGAATAGTCTCACTTTTCAACTCCAGACCCTTCTTAATGAGAGTAATGTGACTCCAAACAAAGAGCCAGCTTTTCTGGAGATTAATAAATCTACAGTTACCTCAGCATTAGCTATACTGTAAACCAGGTAATACTTGCCCTCCTGCCCATGTGGAAGGGAAAACAGCACAGCTAGCTACTGCCAATGGCAACAATTTGACAACTTTTGCCTACAGAAAATAAAGTAAACCAATAAAGCAGCACACAAAGGTTTAAAGAGACAAGTTTCCTTTTTGCTAATACAAGACGGCATTGTAATGGTTACCAGTTACTAAAAGGTTAATAAATTTGAATATTTCCAAGAAAAAGTAAGGGTATTACGAGATGAAGAGATAGCTAGATGGATGACTGTAAAATACTAGAAAATTGCTGATTGCTTTGCTAAAGGGCAGAGGCAAATTACAATCATTGTCTTTTGTTCTTGTGAACCCAAGGCATTTTTTTAAGTCATTTCAAAATGAACCATACAAGAAACTATGATGTCCCAGGAAAAAGTGAATATAACCCAGGACATTTAAATGGGTCATGAAGCCATCCTGAAGCCATACTGAAACATCCCAATATATTTGCCCATTTTGCAGGATTCACACTGTCTAGAAAAGACTAGGAAATGTATCTTTTTAACAATACTACAGTATCTTAAGGTCAATGTTGTGGTAACAGAAGCTTCATCACTTTCACCACAGAAAATAAAATTGTACAGCTACTGAAAGTTAAAATGCCATCCGGTGCAGGAGCACAAAAATTTAAAAATCTATTCTACACTTCTTGCTGATGAAACAAGATGGGACTACTTGTTTAGGAAAGCAAGGAATAAGGAGGTGAGGCATGTAATGGTAGCAGAAGAGCTCCAAAACAGACCTTGCCTGGTACTTAATAATAATAAACAAACTTTCCCTCTGAAGAAAATTTAAATGTTCTCCAGTCTGTGAGGCCGTTACACAGAACTACTGTTGCCTTAGTTGGATTCCCATATTAGCTATAAACTTATCCTAGCGGCACGCTGGACTAGAATCATAGAATCAATCATAGAATCACAGAATGGCCTAGGCTGGAAGGGACCTTAGAGATCATCTAGTCCAACCTCCCTGTCACGGGCAGGGATACCCTTAACAAGACCAGGTTGCTCAAGGCCTCATCCAACCTGGCCTTGAACATCTCCCTCTGTATTTCGTCACTGTTTTATTAATTTGATTTCATTGTCATATTTTTGGCTTGTTTTGTCATGAAGAAGTACAATGCAAGAGTATAATAACCCCTGGGACTACTGCCCCAATCTGGCTGCAGTTGAGAGCCCCCTTAATTGGAAGCTCAGCAGAGGAAGACTTCCTTTGTCCTGTTGTCTCCTTAAACCCCTGCTCCAGCAGGAGCCTGGTGACACAGGAGAGCCAGGGCAGCGGCCTGGGAAGACTCTCCTGGCACTATTCCAGATGTGAAGCAGCCTGGCAGCCCGGTCCAGAAGCAAGGGGCCACCCTGGAGACCACCAGGATCTTTGGAAGTCAGCAGCTTTGGAGGCCTTGTGGGCCCTTTTCTTCTTTAGGGAAAAGCTCCTTGAAATTGCGCTCCAAATAACTCTAGTATTTCCCCAACCACACAATATCTGCTGTAAACTTATGTTTATATGGTAATATTTAAATTACAGAGCACTAGCCTTTCACCTTTAGGTTCCTGACTGGATTCAAACCCTCCTCCTATGGGAAATGAGTTTGGTGGCCTAAGCCGAGTCTTGAGTAGACAAAAGTCCTTATCTCTAAACTCCAAACATAATTCAGCACAACATAGCATGATTGGAAGTCCCTGCTCAGGAAAAGACAAGGAATGAGCCTATGTCAAAAGTAAATTACCTACGTAATCAAATCAATACTGAATTCAAAGTGGAAATATCAAAATTATCAGGTAGTGCTGCGGAGGCTACAAAATTGCTGTTTAGCACAATGTTTTCTAGCTATGTTCAAAATGAGAAATGTCATTTAGAGCAGATAAACTACAAAAAATGAGGTCAAAGCTGCAAAGAAGCATAAGCTGAGAACCTTAATAAATTAAAAAATTTCCTTGAATAGCACCTTATCTCCCTTGGAAGAATGTATGCAGTCTGGAACTGTGTACTTCCCTCCTCCCAAGTACGAGGCAAAGAATGACCATGATCTGCATCTCAGATACATTTGAAGATGGCCGAGCATGTGGTAGAAATATTGTTAGGAGTTGAGACCTTAGGCAAGTTTGACAAGTCTAAAATTGGACATTGCATGTTGTGGCAAAACACCTACAGATGAATTAACATGTCTTTAAGACATGTAAAAGAAACTCAAGAAAACACAGAAATGTACAGTTCTACTTTCAAGTTTGAGGGAATAAAAAGATTTAACAGGCTGTGAACCTCTTCACTTGATGATGAAAAAAGCAAAAAACCAGCATCTCTTACCGAAAAAAAAAAAAGTTATATTGTGATACCTAAACCATCTCCTGGTCAAGTTAACGTGACATTAGATATTCACTTCTTCTCTGCCTGTTTGTTTTGTAGTCTCTACCCTTGACTCACAACAAAATGGATGACAGTTTCATTACAGAATGGCATCACTTGTCAAACTTTGAATTACTGATCATAAAAATATCAGTTATTCTTTGAAGCATTGTTTGAGCACTTTTTTTTTTTATCAGTATTGCTGTTTAGTGCAACATACACAAGGGGTTGAGGGGGGAAGTGATGGTGAAAAGAAATCAAACCTGGCTGAAGAGCTATGAGTTTGCAATACTCTACCCACACAAACAAGCTTCTATCGCAGTTATAGACAGCAGAAATAAAAGGGAGCTTTTTGGCTCACAGCTATAAAAAAAAAATTATCATAGTGATGAAGTTCCTCAGCCATCAACAGAGCTGTGATAACGCTGTTTGATGATGATTTTCCCATGAATGTTAAACAGCCGCCACTGCGGAGGAAAAGGAGCTTATCTGCACCTAATACTGATCTCTAATTCCTGCCCTTCTTGAACCATCCATTTTCTAACAGCATTAACTGGCAAATTTACATCCCATCTTAATGCTGCTAAAGAGGACAGGAGATGAAGAGTAAATGACAGCAGTGTAATGAGGATGGCTTTTTTCTCCTTTCTCTTTAATGGCTGAAGATTTACACAATTGTCTGTAAGCTTATATAGAGAGCTTACCTGAACCTTTTGCCAGCATGGATTCAACTTACAGGAGCTTTTGTTAACTAAATACACATAAATATTTTTAAGGAGGTTTAATATTGTGACTTCAAAGAAAGCTAAAAGACAGGATGAGAAAAAATATTTTTTAGCATTTTGATTGTGGATAAAAATTGCTAATATTTCTTTCCTAAGCAGATGCAGTTGTACTTCCAAAACATAAAAATCAGATTCTAACAAAAATGCTTTTTCTGCAAAAAAAAAAAACTTCTCTCTTTTTTAGAAGAAGAATCTTTTTTTCAGTTTACGTAATTTAAGTGAAGAATTATCTCCAGAACTCAGAAATCAATGGTTATCCAAATACATTCTGTAGGGCTGTGTTTCACATGTCACCCATAATATGGATTGCTTTCTGATCATGTAGCTTCCATCAGGATAGAAGGCGTTGCACTGCATGGCAGAAAGGAGAGTAAGAATGGAATGTTCTAATATAGGAAACCACAGCAACAGTACTTGGCCAGATATAGTCAAAGCATTTCTATACATCCAGATGATAATTTCAATGGAAATTAGAACCAGTTCAAGATGTGCTGCTGATATTCAAAAGGCTCTTGCTCTGGCTTAGGCTTTCGCTCAGAGACAAAAGACTAAATCTAATTAGCAAGAATTTCTTTTTAAGATAGCTTTTTAAATTTTTTTTTCAATTCTTAATAATTTACTTCATATATTTTATTTCTCCAGGATGTGTAAGAAAGGCCGTAATTGAAAGGCAAAACACAAAATACTGTTTAGAAATGCAAGGGTGGAGGCTTCCACTCCCGCTCTCTGAGTATAACCTCTGTCTGAAAAAATTGCAAGACTTTTGTTATAATCTATTAAGTTTCCTCTTCAGAAATTTCAGTGTCTATTTAATACACATTATCATTACTTACATATCGAGCACATCACCAGTATTTAATACATGAGATAAATATGTATGCATATCTATACACACACATATGTAAGTAGAATATTGTATCAAAGGTATATGACCAATATATTAATATATTCAAAATTATTTTTTCTTCTTCTTTCAGTGACAGTGGTAACACTTGCCCTCCCTTCCTCAATGGGAAATCTGCAAAAGCACCTTGAGAACAGTTTCTCAGCAGGCTGCTGCTTGTCTGCCGACACACCCACCGTTGCTCATCTAATGAAGGTTCAGGAGCCCTGAATCGCTGCTGATTTAGAAATGAGGAAAGACAACAGTCCCAGGCCACTTACTACCACAATGCTGACCATAGTGACATTTGTTCCTGGAAGTACATGTATCTCAGAATATAAAACTTGCTTTATGCTTAAGATAATATTTGGCATTTATATTTTGAGAACTTTAGGACATGATGGAGGTAGAACCCAAGATACCCAACACACAATGTACGGGACTGATTACTGAATTATCTACTGTGCCATTAGGTATAAATGGAAATTTGGGTGGCTTTCTTCTGCTCCTTTGCATTAATCTCTTAATCCTAAGGGGCTGACAAAATAAAGCAAGCTAATTTGTAATCTGCCATTACTATCCAAAACAAAGGAAACGATTTGTGAGTCAGTTCAACCTCACCAGCCCTCAACCCCAGTAAATTTGCCATAACTTTCTTCTAACCTCTTAAAGACACCTTAATTACTTGCTCTAACTAGATAGAATCATAGAATCATAGAATGGCCTAAGCTGGAAGGGACCTTGGAGATCATTTTAATCCAGCCTCCCTGTCGCCAGGGTCGCCACCTGTCGACTAGATCTGGCAACACATGGGGACCCAACGGGAATCGAACCCGCGACCTTGGCATTGTTGGCGCCACACTCTCAGAGTGTGAAATAAAAGCAATACCTGCCCAGAATAAATAACAAATTCATTTGAGTGCTTCTGTTTATCAACCATTTGGGACCACAAAAAAGACTTTTTTGCTAACTATAACCACTTTTAAGTAGTATATTTTCCTGTCCCAACACTACTTAGATTCCAAAATGAGTAATAAAGTTGTCCTATAGAAGTCTCCACAGAAGAAACAGAGAAGTCTGCAGTTTGTGATGCATAGATCAAACTGGTTTCAGAGGCTGGGAAGGTCTGCATAATGCTGGTTTGGTTTTGACTTTCCTTTGAGTATCATCCAAGCCTTCACTACAGTTGGCTTTTTGGAAGACAGAAGTGTCCTGACACAGACCAGTTTGCCTCTTCCAAAGAGATCCCAAATTTTATCTCTCTGCCCACCTTTCAGATATGAAATAACCACATCCTTATTCATCTAGTTATCTGCATGACATGTAATACTCTCCAATTTAACTTTCCTGGCAGCCCACCCTTTTACAAGGACACAAAGGAAGAGGCATGAGCTCAGCAGAAAATAAGGATACAGAGATAGAGGACACTGGAAAATAACCTAGGAAAAACAACTGGCATTCATGTCTCACTGTCTCTCTATGGTTGTAATCCTGAAAGCATTTCACTACAGCTAGGTGAGATTTTTTACAAAATTTCAAGGAAAAGTACTCTTTTCATGAGAATTAAAACATCATTGTCTTCTTATAGAAAAAAAAGAATGAAATACATCCATCAGGCAGAAACTCTCTTTGAAATAATTGGAAAAGGGATTTTCCTCAAGTTGCTGTTTTTTTAAAAAAAAATGAAATTGAAACTGCTTCATTTAAAACATCTGAATTACACTTGCCATGAATCACTGCAAGTATACTATGAAGAAAAACACAGTTCAGTCTTAATCTATGCCACATAAAGCATCTGTTTAGTCCAACAAACTAAAATGAAATATTTTAACATGTTTTAATTTTTTATATAACTACGCATTACTCTGAAAAATCAGTCTAGAAAACACCAAAACTTCAGCACAGTAGATATTTCTGTTTTCAGCCAATTCTTCCATACATGCACACAAACTTAGATCTACATTAAAATTGGGTTACAGTTGGCTGCATGGCAAAACGGGACAACGCAAGGTCAGCACGGCAGTGTTCCCAACAACCTTGCAATGAATACCCAATTTTCATTTTGCTGCCTGCCATAAATAAATACACCAGTATGAAAGAAAGAAAACTAGTGAAGCAACAGTAGAGGTCCACCTGCATTGCACACATGAAATGAGATTAAAAGATGAAATATATTTAAAATATCATCACAAAATTTCATTGTCGAAGTCACTGTTGGCAATGCAGAATGCCAAGTGTAGCAAAACTGTACTTTCCTATAAATTGCAGATTTTTTTGTGAATGTATCAGATATTTTAGCATAACAGGACATAGTAAAGCTGTATCTTCAACTGTACTTCCTGGGCTGCATATTTGGGAAGAGAGGGGACAAGGAAATAATGGAGAAGAAAATACAGATAGAAATTAGGGGTTTATAAAAAAAGTGCAGACACGCCCTTAAAACAAAAAACAACAAAAAGAGCCTTAAATGTCATCCAGATTGCTTGACTACATCATGATGCCCCAGATTCTGTTAACACTAAGCCTTACAAAGAAAGATGGGAAATATGATGTGGCATAACTCTACATTTAATCAAGGTGCATCCCTCTATGCTGATTATCAAGTGAGGATAGATTTCCTGCTCCACTCCCAGTCCTTATACGTGAAGAAAGATACTGTGACTGATAACATCTAAAACCATAATAAGAAAAAGAGATTATGTTAACTGTTGCTTAAGAAGTTTCTTTGTACCAGAGAAACAAACAAATTGAAGGCTTTAAAAATCAAAGGGCAATTTAATGTTGCAGTTCTACACAAACACAAAAGGACTAATAATGAGCTGCCTTCTCTTGTTGCAGGTAGATCACAGAACTCTCACTGTTCTGAGCACATCAGCACTGGCTTCCAACTACCGTCACCTTGTATCAGCCCGGGGAATACATTTCTAGCTAGTTTTGTCTTCAGAACTGGATTGCAGGCTGTCAGTGCTAGCTTTATTATTGCTTTATTATGCTAGCTTTATTATTGCAGTCGAGAGAAGAAAAATGCAATGCGGCTCTGCTTCTGGGAAGGAAACACTCAACATACCCGAATACGTTTGTCATATGTGATGTGGCTTTTCGTGCCCCAGCGTCTATCCAGAACACTGAGCCAGAGTTCCCTCCCAGGCTACAACGGTGTTAGACAGTATAATAGAAATGGGTTTCATGAGACAGAAAAAATAAGCTCAACACAGAATGAACAGTCTGCATCAGAGACCATTAAATCAGGACCTAGAACAATAAAAATCCCAATATGCTTGACTGAACTGAAAATCTTCTAACATGGAGGCTGTTCTGGGTAATGTCTGAAGCTGTAACACCGCACACTCAAGAAAGCCAATGAACAACTGGATCCTACTCAGTAGGAAATGTTTCTGCCTACAGTGAAGCCTGGAAGTGATCTGCAGGTGAGAGAGAACGGTGACAGTCCTGTAGTCCCACAAGACACCACAAGGACATTGCAAGATCACACTGAGCAAAGAGCGTAGCTTCTCTCAGGTGACCTCCCTGATCTTTGTCTCTCTTCTCCTCCCACACACTGGCTCGCAGGTGAAGATGTGGATGCCCAGAAAGTTCATCAGCTTTACTGTTTGTCAGCTGATACAGTCCTAGTATGCCCTAGAACTCTTCATGATCCTCACGCAGCCACCCTTACTTCTACAGCGTGTTAAGGTACATGCCTGGCCTTAGTTTGCAAACCCATATATTGATTTCAGTCAATGTGGTTAGGAAATAAAAGAAAAAAGAAGAAAGAGGGAGTCATGCCACTCCCAAGAGGCAGTGACTTTGTATCTAACACCCAATACTGGGCATCCAGACTTGATCAGATAGACGGAAGCTGTAAGAAGTAAGCAAAGCAAAAAAGAGGAGTAAATATTAACTGCCTCACTTAACCTTTTACAAGTAAAACCCATAGTGTTTTGCTTGTACGTGCAGACTTACATTCATTTTTGTGAATGTGTCAAATTATGATGCTTACAGTGCAGTATTGTGAATTCAGCCTGTGCAAGTATCACCAATGGTATTTTTAAGTGGTCCAGTTTGAAAATGTGACCCTTAGAGACTTGATGAATAAAATTAGTCAACTCTGTAACTTTAAAATAGCTCTTTTTAATTAAAGTGTGATGAAGCTTTCAGCCTATCTAGCTTGGGATGCAGAGTGCACAAGCAAGCCAATTAGAGATAGTAGCAAAACCAAAATGGTGTCACAAAAAGATTTACCACATCAGTCCCTCCAGTAGCTGCACCATTTCTGCTGATAAAGGTGAAACAACAGCTACTGCTGCAGCTAAGGCTGAAGCTAATGTTAAGCTGACAAATCAACTTTTAGAGTCTTGGGAGATTCAGCAGAGCTATCAAGAGGCACAAAGGCTACTAATGCTTATGTCATACTTCTCAACTCTCACATTTTACCCAGGAGACGCCAGATTTTTTTGGCTTAAAAATTTTTTGATTTTTGTATTCTCCTGGGCAAAAAAATCAAAGAGGCCCATTAATTCAATGAGACTTTTACATATCTTGCTCCTTGATTTTTTTTTTCCACAAGACTCACACTGTTTGAGGTTGAGAAATATGCTCTACTTTGATAATGACACCCTGAAGGATAGCACGGGTAGAAAGATGAACGTACAACAAAATCCCAGCTGCTGCTATTCAGTGCAAACATTCAGTACAAGTTGATGCTTGAATCCAGGCAGAGAGACCACCATCTGTCATTACACTGCCACTCAGGGAAGCCTACATAATAGGGCACAAGGAAAAACTCAGTATTTGAACCTACATAGCACAGAAAAGAGAATAGTTGGGTCTGAGTCCTGTAAGCAAGCACACAGGTAGCAATAATCTGTCAAACACTCGCATGCCTTGTGGTAATCTAGTCCCCCACTTCTCAGAGGACATGATTACATGCGTACTTGAACAAATCTCCCTTGCTGTCTAGTGGTGAGCATTAGTAGAAATGCGAAGAGACAAACAGATATGGCGCTCCAAAGAGAAAAAGCAGTACTTTTTTTTATGACAGACTGTCCTCATGTTGTTCCAATCATTCATAACTCAAAACGACATGGGAAAAAAAATGAATTTTTGCACAACCTAAAGTTCTAGACAAAACCTAAAAGCAAAGCATTAGAGGACAGACCAAGGTCTTACAAGTGAAGTATTTCTCATGCTAGATTCAAACTATGTTCCAAAAAAACAAGAATAGAGCACCTTTGTGGTCAAAAGCACATGTGTTCGGTCACCTAAAGGCAGAAACAGTTTTATAAAGAAATGATATGCGCCTAATACATATATTATTCAGAAATTCTGGTGAGCTATAAAACAGAAATACAGATGCAAGCCTTCAGGACTCAGTATCCCAGTGTAGTTCACTGGTAAAGTTCAGATCATAGAATCATAGAATAAATTTAATTCAAATTGTACATGTGTGGCTCTTCCAAGCCATAGATTTGATTCAAGCTTAGCTGCAACATTATTATTATGAAGAAATAGTAATTAAAAGACTAAGTTAGCCAGAGGAATTGGGAAAGGATGTAAGGCAAAGCATAATTTTAAGATGTAAGTAAACACGGAAGAATGACGTCTAGTTAATTACATGCAGGAGAAGAGAAATAATATGAGTTAGGAGCATGACATTATTGAAGGTAATAACACCTAGTAATATATCATAGATTATATGAGATAAGTTGAAGAGGAGTAGTCTCTTTACAGGTGCAATCAGAAAAAGTTACAAGTAAGTGAGCACTGTAGAGTCTACCATCTATGGATGTGGTATGAAAACTGGCCTTGCTTTTCATATCAAGAAGGAAATAACACAGCATGGTGGTTGAAATTCTGTATAATTACCACTCAGTTTTTCAGAGGAGGCAGAACAAAAGCTGACAGAAGATTTTCTGACTCACTGGATTAGCAATACTTGCAAAGCATTGTGAAAACACCTCCATTTGACATAAGATGGTGTAATCATAGTGGAGGACAACTTTGGAAACAGGGAACCATGCTATGGACTTGGTGCTGGAAACTGGATCTAGAGCGGGGAGTACCTAAGCTCTTTAAAAACTTAGAAAGAATGATAACATTCCCCAAATTAAGATTTGATTTTCAGTCTGCAAAGAATAGAGGAAAAATGTCAGAAGAAATATTACTAAATGACCAAGAGAAATACACTTCAAATTGACCATGGCCATTCTGCCTTTATAAAGCTGATACCTGTATTTTTGCTTTTGTCTTACCAAAGATGCTCAAACTGTCGGTTTAAGCAGCACGTGCAAAATACAATCTGTTTTTTCCTGGGGCCAGCATTTTTTTTCTGGGCTCTGAAAGCCTAGCTCTGATACAAATCTACATCTATGTGTGCCTGCTGCATTACTGATCATACGCAATGGCCTGTCTGCTGTGTGAGATTATGGGGATA
This sequence comes from Apaloderma vittatum, assembly GCF_000703405.1. Lineage (NCBI taxonomy): Eukaryota > Metazoa > Chordata > Aves > Trogoniformes > Trogonidae > Apaloderma > Apaloderma vittatum. The sequence continues at coordinate 18,178 of NW_009715515.1, read as the reverse complement.
CTGCAGGCAGGGGGCAAGGGATCAGCTAGGATGTGTACAAACTTCAAATTGCTGGCTACACCCCTGACTGAAGTCTACATAAATTATGTCCACCACGTTCCCATCATTTATTTCTTTTGTCATTCCTTCAAAGAATTCGGTCGTATTCTCTCTGACAGGATTTATTCTTGGTAAAACCATTGCTGATCTTCTTTTAATAACCCTTTCTCCTATAAATACCCAGCGCTTTCATCCCTAATGATTGATTCCCATATCTTAACTTTCAGCAATATATCTGAGGATAGCTATTGAAAAGGAAGTTTCATCTGCCAAGGCAAGTATAAAGATGAACTCAGGTGGCTCTATGCTTAAATGTCTATGTATCTATTTATCATCTGCTAAGGTACAAACAGCTCATCATTACAACAACAACCACTGAAGATGAAAATGGTATCCTTCACTCAGCCAACTCTAAAGCAGGAATCTAGTGTCTGGAAATACCACTTTAACTTTTTCAAACATGAAAAGGAAAAAATAACCCTTTATCACAGATGTTTTTCTGTCAGAAAACCATTTCCCACCCTCTCCATCAATAACTGCATGCTACAGCTAACACATACATACCAAAAATGTGACTAGTTTATTCTGTCACTGAGTCCCAACTTTTATAGTTTAAAGCTCCAAAAGATACTGGTTTACCATATTTGACTGGTGAGATTTTATGATAAAATTGCAGGTAAGAATTGAGGCTGTCATATATTCTAGTATTCATATTCAGTTAGTTACTGAGTGGTTTATTTCCTCCTGTTTTAAAACACAGAGGAAAAAACCACGGTATCTGCTCTTGCTAATACAAGTTTGCATGTCTGTGTCCACTCTAGAACGAGCTGATGTAATTCCACGCCAGCATTTTGTAGGTGTTACTGTTGCACTGATGAAGGAACTTCAGCTAGTCTGGAACTCAGCTGCTGCAGTTTTGACTGACACCATGCATGAAAATCACATTACCCTGGTTGTAAAAAACCTTCTCTGGCTACCTGTAAAGTACAGGATTATGTGTAAAGTCCTAGTTATTAACTTACAAGTCCTTAAATTGACTTGGGTTTGAATACCTCAGAGACATTCTGGAACCATACATCCCCAGTCGTTTTCTTTGGTCTCAGTCAATTGGATTAGTTCTTTTTGGCTGAAGACATTGAGCTACAGGGCATTTTTAGTGTTTGCTCGCTTCTCATGGAATTCATTAACCATGGAGGTCAGACTAGCTGACTCTCTAACATGCTCTAAATCTGAACTCAAGGTATACATTTTCAGATTGCTTATTAGGACGTATAAAAGTTATATGATTCTCTCTATTAAGTTGCTGTAGTCTTCGCACAAATGTACATATCCGTAAGTGTCAGTATTTCAGAGCAGGAATTAGTCTTGTCTCAGGGTTATTTTCTCTCTATGCACTGCAAGAAAAAACACTTGGTATTAAGGCAACTTTTCCCAATAACTTTGCCAGGATCTGCAAAGAAGAGACGAGACTTGGCAGATCCAATTTTAAGTCCTTCATTCAAATATTATGAACATTTGCTTTTAAAGATGTTTATAACTGTATCCCTTTTTCGCACCAGTACACACCCAAAGAAGCTCCCCGGGTTTTAGCTGGTCTGCACTAGAGTAAACAAGCACTGAATTCAGACTTTACACCAAATTAAGCTCGGATCTCAATAATTAATTAGACTAGATCAGATAATAACTTTACTCTTCTAACAGGTATTCTTATGAACACCTGTGTGGTGTGATGGTATTGGCACTGCAAGTGTACATATTCTAAATCATAAAAGCATAACAAACTTCAAAGGCTGACTAATGAGATGCACAGTCTAGCAGTATTCAATCTGACCCTCCTCCTGTGTCCTAGGGAAAAGTCTTAACTAGTTGTAGAGAGGACGGTGCAATCAAAAGAGAGAGGCACAGATGTATCCAATCCATGGACGTGCTCCCTATATTGGTGTATCATACAAAGAACAATTCCCTATCAGCAGTGTACAAGTAACTGTGTCTTGAGCTTGCATGCCAACAGTTACGGGTAGATGTCATCACTCTGAAAAATAAAAGCTGTTTCTATAGACATGCAAGACAGACGGGTGAATTTGCCTGGTTTAAATTACGCTGAGTGGTTCATGATGGTGTACGGAGGGGAAAGATATTTTAATAAAACCAGCCAAATCAAACCTCCCCTGCCCAATCGACTTTTCACAGAACAGGTTGACAGGGTATTAAAAGCTGTTCCATTGCATTCTGCATGTGAAAAGGGTGCCTAGCATCTAGATTTAATAGAGCCCTTAATAGCTATAGATAATTTATTCTAGTTATAGCTTTAAGTTCTGTTTTTCAGAGAGTCTTACAAAAATGGTTTCCATGCAAATCAAAACCAGCTGAAAGCTTGCCAAGGCCAAGATGTAATTTAAGATGGCATTTAAGCTGCTCTGTCTTTTCTGTCTCTAGAGATATCATCATAAAATAAAAGAATTCATCAGGTAATGTTTTCTTCATTATTCAACCACACAATTCTGGAGTGAAAAAGATAATTAGACATACAGTGCTGTCGACACATAGTTTATGAGGAGATTCTGATTAATTAGCTATGGTAAAAGGTTTTTATACAGTCATAATTAATTTATATTTCAAGAAAAAAGGCAAATAGACAGTACACAGATTTTAATGTTTCTTTCCTCTGACAGATTTATCAAAGTAATTCTGAAGTTCTGTTGAACCTATTGTACTTCATTGTTACTTTATAAAGCAGGGAACAGACATCTAACAGCATAACGAATATTGACTTTCCTGGGAGTCAGACAGCTTAACACTTCCACATCACTTTGAATAATACATTTCTGAACCAGCAAATGAAACCACTGTGAACTTCTCACCAAGACACACCTTGGTTTGGAATACATTGATCCAGAAATGTAAAATTTGGATGTAACACACAAGTTGCCTTCTAAGTTCTATATACTTCTACCGAATTGACCTGATTTATAGTAGGACTGAGGTCAAAAGGTGATTATTCCTATTTCCTTTACTTTTGCATATTGAGTATTAGCTAAAAGAGTTAGACATATTGTCTTCATATATTGTCATCTTAGCTCTAGACTCATGCTCACACTCAAATCCAAACTCCCCCAACTGACCTCACAGGCTTCACATTGATTTACTCTTCAGTTAACACTGGAGTGAGCAAACCGGTGCAGCAGGCAAAGAGACGGATGACGCAAACTCAAGCAAATTCAAGCGCGTAGAAGAAATGCAGCTTGTTCAAACCATATGGTACAGGAAAAGTAAGCCGGCACTCAGGCACGGACAACAAAGACAAAGTCACACAGTGACTCGTGTATCTCGAGTAAATTACTGGCAGGGATTCATTTAATCCAAATAAGAGACATGAAAACTTCACTGATTTTTGTCTTTGAAGTACTTCATTTTGTTTTCAGGGCTGTTAGCCACAGCATCCCCGCTATGATGTAAAGTTTCACTTTTTCCGAAACAAGCATATAATGAATTCACGTTTGGGTATGAGACTAAAGGTACAAGGACACACACAATCACAGGTACCGATCAGGGATTACTGTTCGCTTGTTTTAGTCACTCATTCTGAGAGAGACTTAAAAGTCTCTTCTTGGGACCTTCACCAATAACCACTGGGGACAGTAGGAGTCTTTCCAACATAATTTGGCTCTGTCCTTTAAAAAAGTTCAGGTGGAACTTCAGCTAGACGCAGAATTCAAAAGACTGCCAAAAAAACCCCTGTTTCTTCTCTTGTTTCAGCAAGAACTTCACTGATAAAAAGTAGCTTAAAAATCCTAAACTACAAGTTCCCAAATGATGTCCATTCAATTCCTGATTAAGCATATTTGATGCAGTATATTACTCAGAATGATCTGGAGCTATAAAAAAATGTTACAATAGTGAAGATTCCTGAATAAATAATTCTCAATTAAGTGTTAGCATCTAATTATATTAACTTATAGTAATTACTGATTCAATTATGAAATTGAAGATTAACCTGAAAATGCAGACTAGTTAATTTATTTTTATGATAGCTATACACCAATAGCACATAGAGCTAGGCACAAGCAAGGTAAGAGTTATTTTAACTCTCATTTAGGAAGCTAGATTATCTTGCAACACTTGAAGAGTATCTGAATAGAATACTTACTGAACTGTGTCTGACACAGTGTTGCATTTTATTATCCTTTAGTCTAATGTAGCTTGCACCGAAATACGGAAAGAAGTAGATCTTGGTATTTATAAATTTTCTTTATTTTTTTTTCCAGTTAAAATTTGCTTGGGTTTTTCATGTCAGAATCTGACCTTTATGATAAATGAAAGAAGCAAACATATTCCCTGACACACTCATGTTTGGATTTTGCCCCAAGAACAGGAAAGTTAGAGAAGGCTTTACGGTTCAAATTCGGGTGGAGGGGAGAATAGGTTCAACTGTCAGTTCAAATGATTTTAGTTAAGTATTTAGGGAAAGCTTTTGACTTTTAAGAGCTATTAAGACTATTAAGGTGAGATAGAGCAAGGGGAAGATGACACAGGTAAAGCTTCCTTTGGGTCAGGGAAAATGGACTAGTTGAACTCCTAAAGTTCCTTCTAGACCTCAGATTTTATGAAAGTGTGTAAAATAAGACTTTCAGTCTTGATCTCACATATCTCATTATTATAATTTTTCAAAGATGCAGTGAAATAGAAGAAATTGAAAGAAAATCAGCATTTTAGTATATTTGGCATGGCAGAATAGCCACTAACTTTGCATGTTATATGTCACTAAGGAAAGAGTTTTGCACAGATTTGTACTTTAAAATCATATGACTAAAAAAATAATAGCACGCCTTGGAATCTGAAACAGGTAATTTCTCCCAAATCAAATTTTCAGCAATAATTTACGCATTGTGCTACTCACAATAAATATCATGATTCCCAACTACAAAGATAACAAGCTGTATTTGTGAGCGGTGCATGTCGCATATTTAAGAAGTAACAAAGCAGTAAAGATTACTTCACGTGTACAGATTATGTATTATTTGTTAGTGTGTCACTTCCAGTACTCTTTCTTTTCCAAGTGAAAGTATAAAAAACATGTGATTAGCTATGACACTTTATGTGTTAGCTTTTACCCAGATAAATGTCAGATTTAGATAATCCTGTGGGATCTATGCTTCAAATGCTTAGAAACATGACTCTGAAAGTTTAAGAAAATACATACATACATATTATTGAGATTAGTCTACCCAACAGTACAGTCCTGCAATAATAATGTACGGGGCAGGATTGAGTTTAGCAACCATCTCCAAACATTTCCTGTGTGAATTAGTGGAAACCAAGTATACGGTAAAGGGGAGTGGATTATTCAGTAAAGATGAGTGTTAAATATATCATTTCTCCCTAATCCATCTCGGTCCTAGCATGTTTTTTAAAACATCAATCTCAAGTGTATTTGTAACTTTCCAGAGGTAAAATATAGGATATATGCCTTCCAAAAGTGACAGCTGTGGGTAATTCTTTTTCTTTCAATGCATGGGCTTTTGCATAGGTAATTGGTTTTGCCTCTACCATTCCTTTTTGTTTCTATTTTTCCCATTTTAAATACCAAGTATCTACAGCGTGCTCAGATAAATAAGCATCGGTATGAATACCATTGCTGTAAAGGCAAAACATTTTTTGCTGTAAGAGGAGTTCCTACACCTGATCAACTTTTTTGGTCCATTATGAGCTAAATATCTGTTAACAGCCCACAAGCCTTATGAAGTATCATATGTATTAGACACGTCATTCCTGGGAACTGAACCTTGCAGGAAAATTTGGTAATTAGTCCTCAGGCATTCAAATCCTTTCCCAAAATTAATTTTGCTTTTGAATTTTCTCTTTTAAGACACAGTTAAAGTCAAGTGCACTATGACACTACCTTAAAGGGAGAATTTATAACTTGCAAAGCATCTCAGAGATACAAATACTGTACAAGTACTGAGAGGGCTGCTGTATATCTAGAACTTACTTCTTTGTCACATATTAAGTTGTTATACAAGAAACTGGAAAACTCCAGGCCCTGGCAATTTGTGCTTTTGACTTGCTTTTCTCATCAGAGTCTCAAACTGGAAAAATATAAAGAATTTAAAGATTAAAAAAAAAAAATTTGTAAAACTTCATTTAATTTTTGGAGAAAGTCAGATACTTTCACATTTAAAGAGAAACCTGCCACTACCCAACACAACACAGACAAGTTATATAGGAGTTCACTCTCTCAGCACCACTTTTCTTTCCACTTCATGACTCATTTACTGCATATTTCAGTTACTTCCAAGACACACTCTACATTCTCATTAACGCTAAATAACTGAAGAATTCTTTACTATTAAGAAGCTGGCAATTTGAGTGCATGAAAGGACCGTAGGAGAGGCAAGCAAGCATTCCAATAGAAAACAGAATTTGACACTGGGTGTGTAGAAAAAGAAGTGTGAACAGCAAGGTTAACCTCATACTCAAGTCCTCCCTTTCCCATTGCTGTTAAAATCTATTTCTTGCTGATGGTTAACTCACAAAGACAAAAATTACACACCTGCCTGCCAACTACGCACAGCTGCATAGGTCTTGCTGCTGATCCAACCATCTGCAAACCGCAGCAGTCAGCTAATGAAGAAATCCATAGCACTCTTAGGAAACAAGACTTCATTTGCCAAGGGCTGCCCGCAACTCAGAAGAGGCAATCATTCTTTGGGATTCCTGATTAATAGCACTGGATTCAATTTGGGACCATAAATGGACAGGGCAGTCAGTTTTAGTATTTCTGAGTTTCATCAAGGGCCTGATATAAACCAGACTGGTTTTTGCTCATACACCAAAACGGGCAGGCTAGAAGAATCAATCTCATTGATATCTATTAATAACAAAACAGTGGGCAGCAAGGAAGGTGCAAACCTTCCGAAAAAAACACACAGAGAAATCCACATCACACAGACTTTTGCTATGTACACACAGTTCAATATGTAGAAAACATGTGATTGGGTCTTACTGACACTTTGAAATACATGTAACTAGATACACTAAGAATTTAGAGTGGAAACACCAAATTTAGAATTTAGAGTACTTGGCAGGGATTTAACCAGGCCCTTATCTAAACATTCATTTCCTTAGCAAAAAAAGAAACAGACCAATGCTGCACAATTTTGAAGAAGAAAAGGTGGAAGAAAATATACTGGGCCACTTGCAGTACAAATGATGGGCTGGGAAAAGATAAGAGATGATATAGATTATGTCTTCATCTCCTAAACTATATCATTCTCTTGGAAACCAGCTCTGTGTAACCTGCAAATAGGCAAGAAAACATTTAATGAGAAAAGCATAGGATTCTGTGTATTGTTAATATCACATCCAATTTTTAACAACATTCAAAACCCAAGATTTTGGAAAATTATTGCAGGAAAATAATGAGAAACAATAAAACTATGTTTAAAATGTGCTGAACTGCTATGATTTGCATGACATTCTCTATGTAGGATTAAGAAGAAACGTTTTCCAAAATGCTTGTTGATTTACAACCATTAATTCCTCTTTTATTTATACAAATAACTCCTTCTGAAGTGTTTATTTCTAATCGGTCCGTTTATTTTTTAAAAAAATTAAATAGTACCCCTTAACAATGTGTGTTCAGTACTCTTTCACCCCCCAAAATACACACACCAGTTACCTTACCTTCTGCACAGACTATGCTACCCCAAAGAACCCCAACGTGCTTTCCAAATATAATTAGCAACATGGCACGTTGATTTCCACTGCTGATACACAACCGTTATTGCTGAAATTGTCAGCGCTTGGCAATACTGTGTAAATGTTTAAAACAGAACCGAAGGATCAGTTATCTGACTAGGGGCAAATACAGTCACTTAACTCAGAAGTGATCTTAAGCCCTGAGGTTCACACAACCCAGCTCTTATTATCGCATTCCCATGGTATCTTGATGGTTGGCATCCTTTGCCTGCAGAACAGAGGACAACACTTGATGGGATGAAGGAAGGTGGCTACACAAGGCATAGGCCTGGGGTTTGTTTCATTTCTATTTTTTATTTTTTTATTTCTAATAAAAAAGTTCAAACCTTCTTCTCCAAAATTAAAAGGAAAGCAATTTTGGGGTACTTGTTGCAGTACGTATAGTACCTAGAAGCTTTTCACACTTTGTCCTTACTGATTTTCGCTTTCAAGGGATCATCAGGCAGTTAGCTAGCTACAGGCAGCCCTCTGGGTATCACCTGGCATATTCCTGACATACCACCTACAGTAAAATGAGTCGATTATTGTAACTACTGAGACCCAGCACATGTCAAGCCGGTCACTGAAGCTCTCCATATGGCCTGATGGAAGCCCGACAAAGACTATCACAGGATATACAAATGCTCTTCAACACAGCATAAGGCATTACAGCTAGAACCCATAATGATTCTATGGTTCATGGGTTTTGTTTTATGAAACAATAAACCATGTTTACTTTCCCTGGTTATAAAGGAGGATGTGAGAATTCCTGGGTTGTTCCAAAAATGTAAAGCAGGATCAGCAGTAAAAGATGTTGAAGCAGCAGCGTTTCCCTGAGAAGCAGCCAACTTAGAAGTGGAATATGGATTAGTGTCATCAGGAGCAGCAGCAAGAGCGGCACAGGCAGTCTGATGGGGCACTTTCCTCACACATCATTCTGCAGCTGTACAGCTGAGCCACTCAGAAAATCACAGCTGAAAAATTTTGTCCAGAACTATCAAGCAGATTTGCACCTTCTCTACACTCTGAATTTTACAGGTTACTGAATAAAGATGAGCGAATATCTTATGTAGCAGGTGTAATTTTGATCTTCAGAAAAGGAAAAAGTAGCTCCGATACCACAAACAGTAATGGCATGAACTAGAGTTTGACGTGCCATACAGTATCTTTACAGAAGTCTGTAATCTCTTGTTGGATGAGAAAAACAAAAGCTCTTTTAAAGCAATTCAGTCACTCTCTTCTTCAACATCTTTTTTTTATCTGTGAAAACTGTAGCTTGGAAGTCTCTAAGATGTTCTGATATAACAAGGAAACACTCGAATTTTCTTCTTTAACATGTCATTTAGAGATTAACTAAATACTCTCATTAATTGTAAACTAGCATGAAATATGCTAGAAATCAGTGTTCCACACCGATTCAGTGTCAGCCTTAATTTCAGCTTCTATCTTTAACTGGCTATAATCTACAAACCTGCACGGAGTTTGAGTATCCACCTCTCTTACTTGAAACTGGCCAGCAAGTTAAAAAAATATGAAGGTGTTCCATGCTGAATGACTGAAAGTCTGAGTGAAAACATCATTTTTCTTCAGAAATATGAAAGACCAACCAATATTTATACTGTAAACTGTTTCAAGTGGAAAAAGATATTTAAATTTAAGCTGCACAAGTTCAATAATGTATTTCATCAATTTTAAAACATTTTGAGTTACCATAGGGCAAATTTACATCACTGTACCAGGCTCAGTTAAAAAAATAATATTCTGGAAGTCTGAGTTTACCTTCGAAGATGTCTCAAGGCAGGCACCTGAAATTGGTTTCTCGCAGTGTCTCTATTTATGTCACTTGAGTTTGCTCCCATACATATCTTTTGTGTCCTTATGAACATTCTAAAAAAGTTGAATTCAAAGCAATGCGTAAGTTTTCCAATATGACTGTCTGTGGTATCTATCATTATGACATTTGCTTCAGAAGACCTTCATGCTACCTAAAGGGTTGGTAGTTCTTTGTTTTGCAAAGACTCCTTAACATTGAAGACTTTCTTGTGCTCTCCTTCTGCTTAAGGTGAAATAGCTTTGCCCATGAAGAACACAGCTCTGCAAGATTTTAAGATAAAGACACAGTATGAAATACCTCCTAACTCACAGACTGCCCATTCCAGAGTATAACATAATCACGTAGCTTTTACCACCCAGCACATCCTGGGAGAAGGTGAAAAATAAGACAATTCCTGATTTTAATACTAAAGAACAACTCTGACCAGAGAGTTCCTTCACCCCAGTGGGTCATTACGTTGTGCCACCAGGAGACAAGTCAAACTTTTTCCCCCCACCCTGCAGACAGGAACACTGAGGGACCAAGACCAAATGACCTCTTGAATCTGTGGGTGGCATCAGTATCACAAGCAGGAGCTCACAACTTCCAAACTAGTTCTTAGCCCACTGGCCAGTAGCCTCAAATTGTGATCATGGGCCCTTGCAAATAGTCAAATTGACCGTACAGTCATAATAACTATGCATTTAAATTAGTCAATTTGTTATTATAATTACATGTATAATCTGAATTCTGTGTGCGTAATAAAATTTAGAACTACCCCAAATATGTTTCTCACAGTAGATTGCAATTTTTAATTTCCTGACACTCTGCAGATGTCAGAGGAGGGTTACTGCGATCCCTATGTCTTTTAATATGCCCTAAAGATAAGTGAATCAAGATGAAAAAATCCATGAACCATAGGCAACCTCATTATCCATACTCTCTGTGCTGTTCATTTCCTAAGGACTCTTCTATATAACGGAAATTATCTATAGTCTATGTACATTATAGCTGGCTAGATGTAGTTTCCACTCACCGCGTTTTCCCCCCTCTAAGCTTTACTCCCCCTGTTGGCATCATCTAAAGATGGCCAATTGTCCTTAGAGAGAAATGTATAGTCAACACCTAAATTTATATATTTTGTGCTACATTTTTTAGCAAAATACATACTCTTAAAAATACATGCTCTTAAAAATGAATTAGACCTTAACAGTTAGATACCTCACTGTGTTCTAAAATTCAACAAACTCTGCGAAAATCTCTTTTTATACAATCTTTTGGATATGTCATTTGCCATTTACATTTGATGGCCTTAAGGAAAAAAAGTTACAAAAAGGTATTAATGCAAGTAGATAATAAAGCTGCATTCTATAAATCTATAGCAGCTTACAGTAATCATTAAAGCATGCAAAACTCTTTCATCTATTCAAAAATATGCAGTGCACAGAATGCCTGCTAAGGTGCATGACAAGTCAGAGTTAAATATATATTAATAAATGAATTAGCTTCATAAATAATAGCCATAATGACATTTTAGGAGACAATAAGTCTGAGGATTGTCAGAAAATGGTTGATGTATGAGCTTCACGTCTCAGTGATTCTTCAAAATGAATAGGCTTTGCGAGATAGTTCAGACCCACGACCAGCCTATTTCCTTGAATAATTTACTTGTTGTCAATTTGTACAGCCACATTACACATGCAAATTGTGCTGCCTGTGCAAACACCACTTGGAGATGATAAAAACAAATTTACGAAGGCTATAGAGGAAGGATTTATTTCACTTTCTCGCCCAGGTCAAGCAATACATGTATCTGACGATTGTGTGTACCCAATTTTGTTGTAATTATATCAGCAAATTATTCTTTATAATCTTATTATTTTTAGCAGTCTCCTTGTGCTTGGGATAATTAGCTTTCTTCACTCAGTGTAAAAACAATTCAACTTGCCAGCTAGGCAGGGCACAGCTCCATTATCTGTTTTGGGTTTAAATTTATTCCCTATATTCTTGGACACTTTGTGTAAATTAAAAATTTCATAGTCCCTAATACTGTACACGCTGTTCATTCAGTGATGAATTAAGGTCCCTAAACCTCTACGTTTGCTATTAGATATCTCACCCACTTTATATGTTAATCTGTGCTAATGAATTCCACAACCCCTAGCCACAGCGAGATGACTAAAATTATTACCACTTACAGAGATATGCCTTTTCATTTAAAGTTCAATTCAAATTGCTCCCATAAACAGTCTGCCACACAAAGATACCTCCTTTAAAGAAGAGTTACTTACCTGTAAGTAGAGTTCTCTGAAGGTAGCATTATCTTTGGATACACATTCCTCAGCCACGTGACCTCTGGTTTGCGGCAGGGGGGAAGTGGATCCATCCCTTGATAGTTAAGACTTTTCCCTCAAGGCACTTCATTACCTCTGCGGCTCCCGTGCCTCAAGGGTTATTTATACCACAGCCTGTCAACACAACTGCCCCTCGCCTCCCCAGGTAGGCCTGGGACCGCGCTGAAGAGCAGAGCAGCTCCTTCAAGAGGTGGCCCTTGTGTTGACGGAACATCTACACAGCAGCTTTGTCCTGGACGAGTCCCAGGTAAGCGTCTTCTTCCCTCCCGAGACAGCTACCTGCAAGCCCGCCAAGAGCGGCAAATCCAGCGGAACAAAACCACGCGGAAGGCAACAAACCAGCTGGCGCGGCGTCGCGCGCGCAGCACAGGTCACCCAGATGTCAGCTCACCCATGGTGCAGCTACCTGTGCTTCACGGGTAGCCTGGATACGCAGCCAAAATTCTGACGCTCTCAAAGGAAAATAATTTAAATACTACGGTTTTGTCAATAAAGGAGAACAGCAATACCCTCTGCTGAGCAATTGTGTCTCACACCGGTAGAGGGCATTGGTATACACGGAGACTAAATAGGTTGATAACGGTAGCTTGAAAAATCAGCTATTATTCAAATAAATGAAACAACAGCACAATACAAATATGGTAGGGAGCGTCAAAACTAGCCCATCAAAGTTAAATCAACAAAAACAAAACTAAAAAGATTGAGATTTTTATAAGACTTTCCAATTACGTAGACCTTTATTGCAGTGCAAAGAGGAAACCAATTAATTTTATCTAATATCCTTGAAAAGTAGTTAAAATAGTGTTGTTTGTTTCACAAACTAAACAAAGGAGAGGTTAAGTGCTTTGCCCTGGCTCCATATCCCAGTGCCACATGAAGGAATTCCTGTTGGGCTCACTATTGTGCTTCTAAATAGCACCAAAAAATACACAAGGAAAAACCCTCTAGGAGGTTAAGAAAATTGCTTTCTGTCTCTTTTCATGTAAAAACAGACAGATGATATTTCATTTAGTGATATGGCGGAAGGGTGTTTCCCTTCTATCGCCAGAGCAGAGGAAATGTACCCAAGATCCCAATCCAGTACACAGACTTTGCGTCCATTGCAATAAAATCGGGATCGACGTAGCTGGATTGCCAAAATTTTTCCTACACTAGATGAAAACCCTCAGAAAGGGGTGATGTCTACACTGCAGTGAATTACATGTCCCATAAAGCATAACCTATACTCAAAGAAACAAATGTAGTTGTAGCAACACAGGGCTCAGGTCAGCAAGCACAACTGCTATCAGGTCCCAAGTAGCTGAATAAACGCTGCAGGCACTTAACGAGAAGTGAACTTCATACCCTCGTTGCCCTGTCACTGCTGGCATCCAAACAAGTTAGGTTAAAGCCAGTACAGGCACATCCACAACAGCTCAGCTAAGCTCTCGCCTTCTGCAAAAACGTACTCAAAGAAACCAGATCACCAGCACCTTTAAGGGCTTCCACTTTTTGTGCAGATCTACCCCACAAGAGTAATTAGTCTAGTTATTTATTCCTTGGCTTGATGTAATATGTAAAACCTGTCACAGACCTTCAACGGCAATTTACAATAAGTTGGCTAAAACTTCTCCACCCGTTTGTGTTCATTCCCCTCTTCCCTATCCAGCACCCATCGTATCATCACTCTTTAAAACAAAACTTGATCTGCTTTTGAATTGGTCCCTAAACTGCCGTACTATTCCAAGGTCAGAGTCAGAATTCAGTCCCACAAAATACAGCTGTGGTGGCCTAATAATTCGACTAGATAACAATAATTGAGGGGAAGGCAACACCTGTTAAGAATGCTGACACTTTGACATCTGGCCTGACAGCTTTAGCCTTCCAACGCAGCCCTCGCCCGTGTTCATTGAGGCCCTGAACAGCCCAAATGGGATCAAAACCTGCCGAGTTTATGCTTGCAGTAGACAAGGATGATGAAAACTCCTTCCACCTGTGAGGCACTGAAGTTCAAAATAACTTGCTTGTTCCTTACTGGAAGCTTGTGGTAAGAAGGATAACTGAATGCAGATCTTCAAAGTTAAGAAATTTTAAACACAAAGTCTTACATTGTCCCTGAACCCTAACTGTGTGCTTAGAGATTTTTTTAAAAAAACAAACAAACAAACAAATAAAAACAGCTCCGTTCTCCTGCCTACTCCAAACCTAGATGAAGCCAATGGAAATCTTTCCTTTGACTGTAATGGGCTTTTGATGAGGGCTCAGGCAAGGGCCTGCCCGGATTAAAGTCTTACTTTAAACGAGGTAAAGAGAGCTCAAATTACAAAACACTATTACTACTCACAATATATACTATAGAATATTTACTAATATACTTTAATGTATGGTCTTAGATAACGTTCTTTGGAGAGTTCCATTAATTGTCACTAGGATGCTTCTTGTAATGTTTGTTTAGTAAGAATTTAATTCGATTTTTATATGGCACAGTACATGGAAAAAAACCCTCTGTAATCCTTTTAACTGAGTTTAAATGCTCATTTGAGTATAATTATTTTAAAGGATTAATAAAAAAGTATTTTTTTAAGTTAGGAACAAATTAAAAGTTTAGGAAAAACACAGAGGTTATTTTATTGTCTTTGCATCTCTCTTTAAAATCATATTAATTTTCCTTTCCAACACTATTTTATGGTATTAAAATATAATCATGCTAGAAAATTTTCTCATTATGTTAGCAAAAATGAATACAAGGTAGATAGTATACTAACACAATGACTGTAATCTGCTAATACAATAAGGCCTTCCTATTATATTTAAACAAGAATTCAGTTCTTGATCATTCTGACATATTTCCAAAACACTTACTCAGAAGGATAAAATGTAGTATATTTCCATGCTTAAGTCAAAGTTTTGATGTCCTCATTTAATGCTAAAAAACAAGAAACAGCTAATAATGCATAATTTACATTGTGGCAAATTTCATTTTTATACTGGGAAATATTGTATATGTTGTGGAGATAAGCATGTACACGATTACATAGAACTGAACACAGCTTCAAGCATAAGTCTGAGCAAATAGATCAGGCCTTCACTACGTCCTGAAGACCAACAACCTAACCTCTGGCCAGTCTGAAGAAGAGAATTCCACTGCGAGAACCTTCTGTGAGGACCAGGCATGCACACAGCCATGAGCTTTTCTGGTACCTGGCAAATTCGACCACTTTGGCTACGGTTAACCTGAGTTTCAAAAAGAACGCAAGAAGTGCCGAGTTTTGTAAATCTTAATCAATAGTTTTTAACCAGAAACTCGCACCACACTTCCAGTGCTGCTACACGGAAACAAGCATAGCTGTGGGAAAATGTTCTGTTCAGGCTTGATACAGCACACTCTGCCAAATGTGGTGGTGGTATGAAGAGCCCATCCCAAACAGTCCCAGGAGAACAATTAGCACCACAAGCACAGACTGGTTTCCTAAATGATACAGGATATCTTCTTCTCAAACAAACTTGCTTAAGATTACCACGAGACAACACAGACTAGAAGTACCGTGGTGCTACACACTAATGTTCGGTTACTCTACAGGAACAGTAAGAAAGACCAACCCCTAGAGCTGCTGTTTGCAATTCCTGAGCTGATAATGTGCTTTCTCTATAGAGATTCCTGTAGCAGGAACGGTGCTACACACTAATGTTCGGTTACTCTACAGGAACAGTAAGAAAGACCAACCCCTAGAGCTGCTGTTTGCAATTCCTGAGCTGATCGTGTGCTTTGCTCCACAGAGATTCCTGCAGCAGGAACTTCATATTCCTGTTACCACAAGACAGCACATCTGACAAAGTAAACTATAACAACTGGGACTCAAAGTAATATCTGTAAATATCCAGCAGCAGAAGGTAAAGGCAGAGAACAGAGATACAGAGAAAATTGCCCAGAAACTAAGAATTCATCGGGATCCTGACATATTCAGATTAAACTTGATGTTACATCAGTTGCAGTAGGCCTTCCATTCTAAAGTTCAATCGGTTTCTAATAATAGCCTCAAAACTATCTAACCTGTAATTATTGTGTTGCACTAGTTTGATGTTCCACAGGCATCTCAGAGGCTGGACACATTTTCATTCAAAAGAGTCATTGTTTGGCAGGTCTCCAGGACACGAATTCAAGTGAGAAAGGAGGTTAGATCAGTTCACTAAAAGGATACAAATCAGATGATTTCAATATTTGCTCAACGGGGAACAGAAAACTGGCCTGAGAAGAACTTAACACCGGATCAAGTTTTGGACACGCTAGCAGCTCTCACAGATCTGGTGCAGGAACATCAGTACCGATCACAAGGGTGCGCTGCCTTCTCCTTTCTTCCCCAGATAAAACCAGTCTACATGCTCTTTCAACAAACAAACAGTTGCAAAATCTGTCAAGTGGACAACAATCTCTTTGGTAGCTTCAGCAGTCACTGAGCTTTTGAATACAAATGCTTCTGGATTGCTAAAAGCCAGGGAGGAGCTCTTTCCAGTGTCTTTTTCACTGGAGAACCCATGAAAAGTCAGAATTTGTGGTGGGAGAACTGGAGATTATCCTGAAATTTGGCTTTTTAAATTAAAACATGCAATGAATTTGCAATTACAAAACGCAATGCAGGTTATCGTTTGAGTTCTTCATTTGTGTGCACTGCCAGTGACAATTTGTGCCACAAACTGGCTTGTGGATACTAAATGAAGAGCACAACATTTGGATACAAATTCTGTCATGAAATTAAACTTGCTTTCTGCAGATGTATGCCTACTAAACATATAAATTTGCAGGTCATAAAGATGTCACACCTTTTCTGGAGTGTTCTCACATTAGCTCATATTTAGAAAATAACACGCAACATAATGGTCTAACACCATAGAACAAATGGCAATGAATACCCAATATCAATACATTTATCAATTACCACTTATCTGTATACCAAATACAATCAATTATTAAATGTAAATAAAATAAATCTCTTAAAAATTGATTTCCCAGATGAGAGGAAAATCTAGTTAGCAAGCTGAGTGTGAAATTTACATGTAGTTCATGAAAAAATGATTACTTACGGAATTAATTGATTTTAGAAATGAATCTGAGGATGCAAAATTATGGCATAGAAAGGAAATGAATCTGAAGATCTATTTTATGTCCATAAGAAAGGTGCTTATTTTTTTTCCTTCCATGAACAGCCAATCCCAGAAGCTGTGATCCACCAAGAAACCCCTACTCAAAGCCATATTCCCTGTTACCCATCTTCAAAACACTTAAACTTGCCTCCTCCTCATTTCCTTCACAGTTGAGCTGTTTGTCCCTGACTGGCATGTGTCCTGATTTGGCGTCAACAACTTCTTTCTCAGAAGCCTCGATACTGCAATTTAGTTTGCAGTCTGCCAAAATGTCACTCAAAAAAAAATACGCGTCTTCTTACACATTACGAATTAGAAATCCTCCCTTCTTTCAGCACTAGTGATGTCATCCTTAGCTCTTCATCCTTTTTCTTGCGGTTCCTCTGTGCCTCCCTTGCTGTTGGTCCTTACATACAAGATGTTCTTGCTGAATTACATTCAGGCTACTCCTAATACTTTTGTTCTGTCTCACCTATGGAAGCTGAAAGAACAAGGTGTAAGAGAATCTCCCAAACAATCCGCCCCTGAGAGCTCTGTGCAGAGCCCGCGCTCACCTCTGAAGCGCCCGGCCCAGCACTGTCGGGCTCACAACTCCCAACAAGGTTCTAAGAGCTTTTCCACATCCCTGGAGCCATTTAAGAGAAATGCAAGCTCTGGTGAAGGAAGAGAATCCGCAACAACCAACCCTGTGAGATCTGGGGCTAGCGTTTTTTTAACTATATAAATCTGAGACTCTAGTGGGAACTTTTAAAGGATTTTTCCGTCCTTGAAGAGCAAGGTTGTGGTCCCTGGTCACTCAGTCCCAGCATACGCGTTCAGGCATGGTATAAATGACAAGGTTTGCGTTTGGAATTGACGCCATACTCCCGGATGGTGACTCGGCTCGCTGTGGAACCCCTCAGCCCTCTGTTCTTCCAGAGCGCTGCTGGTCGTTCTGACAAAACCACCTCGCTCGCACACGCTGGGGAGTCAGAGCCCTCTAGAGCCCTCCTGGCTGCGAGGAAGCCGCCCTGTTCCCGCAGAACCGGGCCTCACTGCGAGGACGGGCCCTAACACCACACCTGCCCCATGGCAGGGCGCCCAGGCCCGGGGGGGCGGCGCCTCTCCCTGCGGGGCC
>NW_009715514.1:61680-107517 GCF_000703405.1 Apaloderma vittatum | reverse complement strand
CCGTGTTAAATCACACTTAAAACACTTGTTTCAATTTTTTTTATTTAAATCAAGTAAGTTCCAACAACAACAACCAAAAAAAGGCCTGTACAATAGTTAAATTTTATTACAAGTGTAATAAACTTAATGATTTTTTTTAGCACTAAGGCAATCACAGTTTCATAAGTTATATATATATATATAATTTACACAAGTCTACATCAACAAATCAAATTACCGGTCACATCAACAAGGGGTCTGTGTTATGGCAAATAAAGTTTATGAAAATTCACAGTTAATCTGCAAGTATTTTAAAGATGCAGGAGTCGTATTGCACATCGTAAACCAGAGGACGCTGAGGAGCCAATTTACAGTGTTCCAGCTATTCCTTCACAGACTAGACATTGGTCGTCATCATGCAATAACTTCAAATACAGAATGGTATCATGTACCACAGTAAACAGTTACTCACAATGTAAGTCTTAAATAAGGGTAGCAAAAAGCTGTTAGGTTTCTCTTTAAACCATATTTTAAAAGTATAATAAAACACTTTGATAAAATCAAACGGAATTACAGTTGTCATATTATACTTTTAGTATTCCTCTTTGTCTTTTCCTTTCTTTTCTTTTTCATCCTGTAGTGCAGTACCAAGTTTCTTGATAAGGACTGACAAAACTTTGTCCAAAGGATCCATGACACCGCGCTGCAGCCACTTGGGAATAGTAGTCCTCGCGTGGTGAAAGCCCAGCTTTTGGAGGATGTAGTCAACGCCAACAGGATCAATTTTTCTCCCAGTCCAGGATATTAATCTATAAAACCAATAAATAGAGGACTCAATCTCAAATATATGAACACAGCAGTGGGCATTTGTATAAACAGACATGAATTTTTAATTGTTATTTTTATTTTTTACATAAATTTTACCACTGTTACTTCTGATCAACCTAAGTCCAAAAGCCATTGTTTCAAACTTAATTGACACAGATAAGATGAAGATTACCAATGGAACATCCTCTCAAAGGAAGAGGATGCTTAACGAGGTAAAAACAACTCCAGAGGTGGTTGCCTCCAGATGAAGTCTCAACTGATTCATCATTACTGCTAACAGGAAATGTCAGCATTTGTTGGGCCTGGGTTCATGTCTTGTTTTGGTATGTGAATGATCCCAAAAAACTATATGGCAGAACATGAATGTACAGTTGTAGGAGAGCACGAAACACAGCAATCTGTGGTCCTTGACGAGTTGAATTTTGCTGTATCCTTATTCTGAAGAGCTTCCAACAATATCTTTAATATCTATAAATTCTAATCTAGAAGTTAACGGATGTAGTAGGTAATGGCCTTATCCAGTTTTTGTCATGTCATGGTACCGGGTATCTTTTCTAGCAGCACTGATAACCAATGACAAACCGGTAACAGCATCCACAGGATTGATCCTCTGAAGAGCTCAACAGCATCAGCATTGACAAAAAATTGCCTGCTTGGTACCTGAGCGTGGGTTCCAAATGCCAGGTATTGCACATAAATTCTCTCCAGTCGACTGTAGTGTAAGAAATGCTTTCCTCTGCCTCTTTGTCAGTGGAACTGTCCTCAAGAACACCAACAGAGTTCTTCTGCCCGGGCCGAGCAGCCAAAATGCGAGGAGGAAAAATTGCTACAAAATGGAGAGAGGGGAAAAAACCAAACCCATACGAGTCAGTCAATGAGCATCTCACTTGAATTCTCTTTGTACACTGTTTAAAGAACACAAAAGCACACAGATGGAAAAAAGCAAGAACCACCTTGTGTTTCCGGTGAACAGAATCACTTTCAAACAGTTTTGGTTTGAACAAAGCACTAGTAAAAAAAAAAAAAAAAAAATCCCATGGAAACTACAGTAGGCACCAGATAACACTGGAATGTGGGATTCTCCCTTCCCTCTGATGATCAAAAGCATCCATATACACGCACTATCTTCCAAACTCATCCTGGCATTCAGCAAGGCATATTCCATTCCAAAAGCAAAATACAGACATGCTCCTAATTGAGGACATGTTTTGTTTAGATTGATGGACTAGTATCTGAGGAGGAGGACAGTTGGGGAATGGTGCAGTTACATCTTTGCCCAAAGGCATCAAGACGACCTGAACCCAGCTCTTACTGAACTCCTGGGATAGAGAAAAGGAACAGCACCTCCTCCTCCAAACAACGTATTTCCTAAAACAAAAACAAATCTGTGAATTTGGATTAAATTGTGATTTAAGATACCTTGAAACCAATTTTTTTGACAAAGTTCCAACAAAAAAAATTACCTTCCCCTTTTGTTATTTTATGCACCTGTTGGGACGTTTTACTACAAAATCCTTGTAAGGAAACATTCCTAAGTTGTACAGAATTACATATACAACATTTTGATATGGTTAGTTACAAAGATGAACTTTCAAAATAGTGAATTTAATGTGTTCTACATTGTGTTACATTTGTACATCACATCATATTACATCACGTCAATAAATGTTACATTTTCTATGTAGTTCAGTAATAAACGCAAACTGCTATGGAAAAAACAATTTCACACACACCAGAAAAACCTCAGTATGTGACTTTGAATCTAGTGGTAACTCATCCTTTACACATACACTACTATGCTACATAACTCTTGTGGAAGCCTTTCAAGAAAAAAGTACAGAAACGAGAGCCTAGAGTAGAATTATTTGGTGAAATTTGGAAAATATTAACATTTCAAGTTATAAAACTTGAAATAATCAGTTTTTACTTTCAGTGATGGCAGCTCATCTAATAAAAAATTAACTAATACTTATAGTAAATAAAGCATCTGAAATGATTTTGTCTACGATCAACACCTACAGAGCCGTATTGATGTTTTCTAAGTCTTAATTTCCTAGGTTTTAGATACTCGTGGCAATAAGTACTTGTAAAGCGTAACGGCACTAGATGATGACCTTGCCTTCAACACGTAGGTCATCACAGAGCACAGTCACGCTGTTTGTTCACCTTAAGTCTGCAACAACAACAACAAAAAATCCCTTATTTTGTCAACTTAAAATATAAATCAAACTCATCAGTCTTTCGTTTGCTTTTCTTAGCAAACCCCACATATCGCTAAGGAATCCACGTGCCACATTTGAACGCTGCAGCTGAACACAGACGCAGAAGTAAAACATTCTCTGAAGCCAGAACAATGCACGCCTTGAAAGCAATTGGGTCGAGGAAAGGACACCGCAATAAAAGTAATAACTTCCTGAAGCAGTTTTCATCCGCGTATTCCAACATGGAAGTTAAATGCCTCACAAATAACTTACCTTTTTCTTTTTCTTTTAGGTAAGCAGATACCAAGTCATGCAGAAACATGATCAGTTCAGCATCCATAGTTACACAAATGTGGTCTGTAAATTCAGTTACTACGCTGCATTCCACCTTTGGTTTAACACTTGTATCTACAGTCAGATAAAAATATTAATACACTTTAAGTACACACAGGATATATAAAAATATGCAGAATTTCAACACAAATCATCTGAAAATGACATTGCTTTTCCTGAACCAGAGACTCATAAGAGAGGAAGGACCACAATCAGCATTTCTGTTCGGCAGCCTTGACATTTTTTCAACAGTTTTCCCATGAAATCAGCCTCTGGTATTTTATAAAAGATGTTGAAAACAAAGTAACACTACCATGTAGCAACTCCAATCATCCTCAACATGGAAATTCAACCTAAAGCAGTACCACAAGCTTGTTCTACGCTATCAGTGCATCATTTTAGACAATAAGAAAAGCCGATGGCAGATTTTGCTAATTTGGCCGTTAAAAAAAGCAACCAAAACAGGTTGGCTTAACTGACAGCATTATCCAGAATGAGGTATGGAGTAAAACCCCAGCTCAGGCAAGATAAACATCTACATTAACATCTCAGACCTTCAGAAGTCTTACTTTCCAGCAGTATCAACTGTAGCCTCAAGATAACATTTTGAAAGCAAGAGCACAGAATTTAGGTTTGTATCTCACTTTTTCATTTTACTAAAAAAAAGAAAATCAACACCCTAAAACCAGTCAACCTAGCTGAAAGGTTCATATTCATTTATCTTAGTAATTTTTTTCTATAGTGACAAGTCTCTAGACTAAATGTTCACTTTCTCAACAGAATTCCCTCCACATTTTACGTTACGAGATGGTATCCTTTCCTGCAGATTTGCAGTAATTCTCAGATTAAATCCTCAACTCTTATCAGCACAGTAGGTTTGTGTTCAGCTCCTGATTTATGGGTTTTGGATTTGGATCGAGAAGAGACAAATTAAGTTTACTGCACCTTGTAATGAAGGCTCCTGGGGCTCTTGAACATGAATAGATTTAAAATCCAGTTGCATCCTCGGCAACGCAAAGATGGTTTCGGTTTCGTGGTTGTAACTTGAGCCCCCTCTGAAGCCGCTCAGCAGGCTTGAGCTTTTCACCGTTGTGCTGCTCTCTGGGTTGTTGGCATCAACGTTTCGAAGCAAGTTTAACTCTACATGGACAAAGGGAAATGTCTGAATTCAGTACTCCTCATTTTAAAAAAAGGTTCTTGTCACCACAGAGGGTGACGAACGTTCATGAAATGCATCTCATCATAAGAGGAGAGGAAGATATTAGTTTCAGTACCGTGACATCTAAGCACTTGCAAGAATCTTTGTTTTTTGGAAGCCTCAATCCAAATTTTATCCACCTGACCACCCTATCACAACTCTGTTGTAGTAATGAGCTTTCATGTAATACATAGCCCATATAGGCAAAAAGTATGTCCTTTGTGTTTGAAAATATGGTAGTACTTAAAAGGAAAATAAGTATTAAATATATTAATCAGAAATGTTTTAAGTCCACCAAGGCAGCATTGCTGTCAGAAATCACTGTCAACCCAGAATCCAACACTGTCACACGAGTTTTCCCATAGTACAAGCGCAAGATGATTTGAGTTACTTTTCAGTTGTTAAAATAGTGATGACACAAAAAGTTAAGAACATTTAACTATTTCCTTGTAAAATTGCCAATGCATGATTGTTAAGAAGATTATATCTGTTATTGTGTTCCCAAAAGCACGGCTACTAAATGTCAGTCAGATGTTGTTCGTAAACTTAGATGCCCCAGTAGCTACATAGAAACACCTTATTGTGCCCGTATTAGTGAATTCCAACCACTACTATCCTGTTGTGTCTTGCAAAAGGAATAAATGTTAGTATAGTGTATCAATAATTTTAAAATAGTTTTTCGAGAAATTATTATCTCATTTCTTACTATATGCCTTGATCTGCTATTTGTGCTTTCACAGAAATTCTGTTGGTGTCATCTACGGATTGTACCGTTTGTGAATGAAATAGCAACAGCTGCACTTGAACATTTCTTTTAACTTTGTCTTGGAAGTTTCATTTTCCAATGAACAATGATTTAAATAGGCAATTCAAAACATTTTAAGACCTAGAGGCAGCCGAAGGTTCAAAAGCTTTAGACAGATGAGTTGTTTCCAAGTGGTGACAGGAGACTAAAATATATTCCTACTACAATTAATCTGTAAATCCTTCATATACAGTGAAAAATATCCTCATGTTGCAAGATCACAAGTGGACATGAAACAAGAGCCTTTTTCGCATATAGTGGAAGAGAAGACTAGAACTACTGCAGTGCCATACACCTAAGTGTCCTGCACACTAACAAAAACATTTTGGCTTTACTGCATGGTTTGTAGAAGAACTTAGAGCTCAGTAGCACTTGCAGCTCTTCAGCGTATAATGGTGCTTTGTTCCGCTGGGCACCCCAAGGTTCTTGAGAAGAAAACATTTTCTCAGTTATTTCCCATTCCCTTATCCCTGTAACCCACTTGAAATTTAAACAGTGCAACAATGAGCGCTGCCTGGCAAGCAGAGCGATCCCACCAGCTTCACGAGCACAAAGCAAACCTTCGTTCCTCGTGGCCGTAACGTAATTGAACCACTCTTTGACGCTGGCGACTCCGTGCGGGGGGTTTTCATGGCGGCGCCTGGTTATCTTGGTGATTGTTGCCATCGGGCTTTCAAGAGCTCCACAAGGTTTGGTGACCATGGTGTTATGGCCCAAATGGAAGTCCAGGGTCTGCACAATATACGTGGAGTGTTCACTGGTACCTGCATTAACGGTGTCAGAGGTGAGGAGTGAGAGGGGGCAGAAAAAAATATGGAAAAAAATCAGCTTGGTAAGGGTAGTGGAATTTCTCCTCTCACAGGTATTTAATGTGAATAATTAGTGTGCCAATGGCATTAAGAAAGGGTACAAAACTTGCAGACAAGTAAAAAATTAAATCTTCAGCAGCTACAGACAGTAAAAACTTCTCAATATGAAGACAAATAAAAGCAAGACGACCAAAAAACAAACAGAAAACAAGGACTACATGAACACAGACATGCCGTTAACAAGGCAGACATTCCACTTCGTAGACATGTTATCAGGGACACATGTAGCGTATTTGAAAAGGTACTTTGCATTAGTCCACAGACAAAACCAAATTTGGTGAAGATGGAGAGGTAAGAAGTTGTTATTTTAGTTAAGTGGTATATGTTTGGAAAATAATATTGATAGAAATAAGTTCTTCTTTGATTTCTCCTTACATATCAATACATCCTTAAAATTCATTTAAAGGAATCTGGAAAAGTGAGGAAATAGTATAAATTACCATCTTCCCAAACTTTCTGGGCTTCTGTCCAAAATGCAATATTGGGTTCTTCAAGGTGAAATAAGGCCCATGATTTTGAGCGGAAATTAGGCCCGTGAAAACATGCCAGCGTCATATGGTTTCCGTGCAGGCTCATGGAGCCTCCAAATTGCATTCCATCTTCTGGCAGTGGCATCTGAAATAAGGATATATGGCACCCGGAGAGCACCTTCAAAACTCCCGGCCAGTGGCGATGATGGGCAGCATCCAGCACTAGAAGGTAAATATGAAACAGCAAGAGCAAACTTGACTCAAGTCCAAGATACAGGAAAAGATTACTTTCTTTATATTTTTAATAGAACATGGAAATATGAGTGATATTTTTAAAACTATTTTGTTGACACTGTCTCATCTTTGTGATTGATCTAATGTGGCTGTAGCTTAAGAGTACGTGAACAAGCATACTTAGAAATCAGTGACTCTGTGTTCAGACAAATTAAGGCTTCAGCTCACCATTAATAAAAACTGAGATTAACATCACACACTGCTACTCAAAGTAGAAAGGTTTTTTATGAAAGACTTGAAAACAGACTTTGAAAACTATTTCAGCTCTACTGAAACAGTCTGAAAAGTGCAAAAAGATTTTTAAGCATAATACATATTTTTAACTAAAACCCCAAAGTAACATAAATTAGTTCATTATCATACTCCAGGTCTAGTAGGATACTCAAGATAATTGCATTCTTCGTTGAAAGGCTATTGTCAGCCCAAATTTATAGGAAAACTGTAAAAATGAAACTATTTCAAGTCAGATAGAGTATATCTATCTGACCTGAAATATCTATCTATAGCAACTCTATCATGTATAGAGTTGCTCGGAGGGATTTCTACAATTAAAACACCCTACTTGGGAAGAATATTTTTTGTACCCCTTACATTGCTCATGTGAGCTTCTCTCCAAGTTGTTGGCCATTGTCTTGGGAGGGAGGTAAGGAACAGGTCCCCAAGTGGACAAAGCGCGCTTGCTTGTATCAAACTGCTGAGTAAAGAACTCCTGGAGTTTCATTCCTATTTTTATTAGGTCTGGTGTAGTCGATCTTGAAATCATCACTTGGAAGATATCCCACTTCAAGTCACCATGGACAAATATCTCACTAAGTATTAAAAACAGCAAGAATATTAACAGTTAATCAAAAACCCCCAAAATAACCCCACAACGAACCAACCAACCCTAAAACCAACACCAAACTCTTTGTTTTCTAGCAGATGCTTACATTTTTGGTCAGCAATACTGGACAGAAGACATATCAGCAGAATTTGACCTTATCAAACAGTACACATTTTGGACATTGAAAGCAGTATTACCTTTTATCAGACATGCTTGAGTCCAAAGCATTATACAGATTAATTTTCCATTCGTCCTGTAGTTTAAGATCAGCATTACTGAAGATTCCCATGAGGATACTGGACCCCATATAGTCAACACGTGCTTCAGTAGAACCCATGGTAATTTGAATTTTATGACTGGGCTGTTGGTTTGGGTGTTCAGAAATATGAGCTGAAATAGAATCAAAGCAACACGGAAAAACAGCGTCCAAGGTAAGAAAAGATTTTTTTTCCAGTGATACTGCCCTTATGCTATCCACATGATATAGACAAAGTCCTCTTTTTTTTTCCCCGATGAATGGGAAGGTCATGACTCCAATGGAGTGCCACAACACCCAGCCTCTTTCCTAAGCCAGTTTTGCATTTCCAAGACTTGCAAAATTCTAGGAGAGGCTGAAATGCTATCAAATCTTTCAGTTGCCACTTGTCCAGACAGCTGAAGGGTGCAGGAGGGTTACACAACTAGATAATGTGGTTTTAGAGCAACCCCGAGACTGAAGGCAACCCCTTCAATTCAAAGTGTGTTTTGGAGTTAGAAAGCACAAGTAAGCAGCCAAAGTCTTCATATACCAGCAGGTTCACGAAGTGAAGTATTGTGTATATTCCTTAGTTTTTCACATTTATTGTCTGGAGCAGACATTAATACCAGGCAGCTTTCCAACTTACCCACCATCTCCAGGGTGTTAACATCTATGGTACCTCCAACAACGCCCCCTCTGGAGTCCAACTGGGATCTCCCCAAGCCAACCGACATGCTGATTTCCCGATCTCTGCTGCTCCCCACAGAGAGACGACCCTGGCTTTTCAAACCGCTGGTTGTCCACCTAGAGCCGAGGTGAAAAGAGGAAACAATTTCCCAGGCTGTCAAAAAAGAAACTGGAAAATATTTGTTGGAAAGCAGTAAATAACGTCGTTAAACCATGTGACTTAAGGATTAAACATCTCCCAGTATTCATGAGGGGCTTCACAGTTAAAAATGGAAGAATTTAAAGGAGGAAACAATTTCCCAGGATGTCAAAAAAGAAACTGGAAAATATTTGTTGGAAAGCAGTAAATAACGTCATTAAACCACGTAACTTAAGGATTAAACATCTCCAGTATTCATGAGGGACTTCACAGTTAAAAATGGAAAAATTTAAAGACAACAGGCTGTTAACAGTCTGTTGTGAAATTGTTTATATGCTCCCAAAACAACACTGTCTGTTAAAACACGCCTGAGCTTGTTAAATACTTACGTGGTATTGCCCATTACATTGCTCATATTCATTTGAACATTCAACTGCTTTAGGTTCATAGCAAACACAACCAGTGTTTCCCATGGCGTTCCTTGCTGGCTTCCAGCTTTATTTGACTTATTAAATGGAGTTGATGTTTTTGAGAGAGTATCTAAACAAAGAAGCAGACAAAAAACATGTATTATTCCATGTGACAGAATATATTCATTTTACAAATTACAAAAAGACTGAGGAACACCGTATTTAAAGAGCACCACAAAATTACAGAGGAGAATAAGTGAATACTAGAGGATTTGCAACATGTGTTACTTTAGTTATCATAGATATTGACTCATTTTACATATTTATTTTACACATTTATGTTTTACTGATAAATTTAAGAGAAATTAGTTTTTATTTTGCAGCCAGTCATGCCAGAGAATATTTTAAATTATTTAGCTGTTTAAAATATAGCAGTGTATCAAAAAACCTAATCAACAGTATTTCAATATTCAGGTAGCAGTTACTTGCACAAGTGACAAGTCAGAAATCCAAGTATTAGGGTTTTCCTTGCTCTTGTCATAAAAATCCTGGCAACACTCATATTAGCCTGTGCAAAATTGCATTTCCTATCGGGAAGCCACTCTACCAGCCATAAATGCTTCTCCAACTGTGTCTTCTCCTAAAAACTTAACACATATATCATCTTGCCTGCAGTCTAAACAGACAAAATAGGTCTCCTTTTCTCACAGATATTTTTCCTGAACTAAGGACCATTCTTCTAAATGTTCTATCTGTATCTAATGCCATAAATATTCCACACAGCTGGTGCTACACTGCTATAAGGCAATACAATTATATCTGTAGTAAAATAAATGAAGTTAGTTTCTTATATAGAAACTATCATTATTTACACCTCTTCATGGGAGCCCAGTCTCTGATGAAATGCAATACCTGACCTCACCTGTGAGCTGTGATACCGACCCTCTGCTAAAAGTGTGGTAATTGCTGGGCTGAGAACAGAGAGCCAAGATGATGATGAGATCAAATGTAATTGCTGGGCTGAGAACAGAGAGCCAAGAAGATGATGATGAGATCAAACTAAGCTGGAGAAGTCATCTAATCCCAGCTAAACAACTCCTGCTCTAGTAAAAGATACTGCAATTTTGTACAAATGATGCCAACAAAGTAAAATTCAGACATTTTCCTTTCTCTAAGCTGTTGCCTGTCCACTCCCAGGCACAGTGGAAAAGAATGTTTCATGGCTGCTTTCTACAAAGCAGTAATAACATACATTTTTTCACACAACTGACAGAAACACTTCACAAAAAACCTGGGGAAATCATTGCCTACTAACCTCTCTGAGGCACTGAAGAGTCAGACACACTCCTGGATCTTGTAACAGCAGGAGACTTCAAGCTATGAGATGCTGTTCCAGGTGACATACTGCTGCTTGCACTGTGTTCATTAAAAACATTGGGGGACTGTGCCATGTGTGTAAAGGAAGCGGACTGGCAGGGCTGCTCCCACGTCCTGCAGTACGCTTTCCTCGACGATTCAGGAGAAAGATGCTGGCTTACCCCTTCAATTGAGTCTGGTGTGCCAGGACCCGATGCTACTAGAAAAAATTTTAAAAAAGCAGCATGTCAAAGACAGAAAAACCATTTCACTTTTCTTTAACAATATCCTCCCATACACTAAGAAGTATTTGGAATGTGTCAAAATATATTTCATTTATAACTAAAGATTTCCTACTGTCTTCATTAATATAAACTGTTTAAGTAGTTCAACCACATACCTTGTAATTTTTCCATTTTTTTCTTTCCAGGAATTTCTTTTAAGCTAATTAGAGTGGAATATGCATCTGGAATACATTCTAACACATTTATATCTAGTCATATATCTAATAACGCACAGGTAATAAACGTTTATAAAATTACCACTTTATCATCTCGCACAAGAAGATTTTTCACAGTAAGGAGGAGTATCTTACCTGGTAAATTTATTGTTTGATCACCTAGGAAGAGCCGTCTAGCAATGCTTCTCCTGTACCAAGCCCTCGGAAAGGCTAGAATCTCACTGAGTCGGCGCATATCGTATTTAAAAGAAGCAGACCCTATATCACAGACAGCTGAAAAAGAAAGAGTATATACACACAGCTGTCAACTCTCAGTAGTATCAGGTCAGTTACAGACTGATGTCAGATGTGTTTGAGCAAGTCAATTTAGTTACATTAAATTCATCATGAGGCTAAAAAGGTGCATCTGTAAATACGTAACCCAAGTACCATTAAAAGGTAACGTATCAATCTCGACTCAAAAGGAGCAAAATTTTTACTACCCACTACAAGCACAAGGCTCACACAGAACATCAACAAGAGGTGCTGAGAGTTAAGTCTCACTGAAACAGCAGCTCTCTAGTTATCTGAGGATGGCCTGAAAATGAAACAAGCATTTACCAGATATGTTTATCAGCGTAGTATCTATCTTGCTGGCAGCTTTGCTCGCAGACTGACTTTCAAAAAAGGAGGAACCTCCTGAACGCCTTATTCGGGACAGGCTGACTTTCACAAACTCAAGGTTAATGCTCAAAGAATCCTTTCGGCCAGTGACTGAAGTTGGTTCCTCATCCACATTACCTAGAAACAGAAAGGACAAAGTTTTATCTTCCATGACCTTGTCGGATCTTCAGTTCTGAAAACTATGCTAAACTCGAACAACATTCATTAAAGCAAAGAAAAACTTGGTCTGTACCTAAGGCTCCCGAGCCAGGCGTTAGAACAGTAACAGCAGACTTCTGCTTTCCAGCTCCGTACGGGTGGAACACGTAGAGGGAAAAGTCGGACATGCAGGCAGTAAAACTCAGGCCTGAAGAGCTGCTACTCGAAGTAGTCAAGTCTGACTGACTGCTGCTGTGCCGTGTTCTGCCCAGAGGGCTGCCCAGCCCAGGGGAGGAACCTGAAGTCATATTTTTTTGGCCAAAGTTAGTTTTAGTCTTATTTCATGTTTAAAAATGTTTTTGTGCTGTCAACATCAGTATTAAGCAGACCAAATGCACATCAAAGTAGGCTCCTGTAGCAACAACATAGCTTAAATATTCTACATATTGATGCTAGCCTTTTGTAACTGAACTTAACCAAAGCAAGCAAAAATTCAATATACTGTCTCTGTGCAAGCTTTTACGGAAAAGTCATAATACAAGAGGAAATCCTACTGAACTCGCCAATACATAAAAGTCTAGCCTTAAGATATGTCAAAGCTTATCTTCTGCTCTTATTTCCGACAACAGAACCTTATATTTACTTATGCTACAAGCTGTATACGGTATAAACCTGCATACACATTACCTGGTGCTCCAGATTTACTAACTGAATTCTTTGAGCTGCTCTGTGAAGTACTGCCACCAACTGACACATTTTCTGACGGGTACGTCGTGCCTAATGTTTCCAGCTCTCCTCGGTTTGAAGAGAAAACAAGATCCAGGGAAGGCAACTTTAGCATACATTCAACTCTTGATACTGGCAAGCAACTGAACTTGATTTGAGAGGGCTGAAAAACAGAAAAAAAAAACAAAGCATGCAATGACAAATACAAAACACCAAAACCACCCCAAATTTGGCTTACAAAGGGTTACATATGTATATAATTTTTTTACACGTAAGCAAATTGCAGCCTTTTCAGACTGGTTTTAGAAATACAAGTTGATGTAGATGCACTAATTTCAGGGAATCCCTCCAACACCAGGGCGACTATTTGGATCAGCTGATGGAAAATTTAGACACAGGAAGCCTGGATGCAGCAGAGGACACGTGTGACTCCCTCTCTTGGTTCTGCCTACATCAGTTCATAGCTCATCTCACGTGAGAGGAATCACTTGGGCTGATGCTGAAAGCCTCAGCTCTGCTCAACACATTCTTTGCCAAATAAGTTTGCAAGGAAAATCCGAGAGAGGTTACAGACTGTTGTGGATAATTTTCATAAGAATAACCCCTGCCAGCTGTTAGGCTATGCTGTTTGATTTGGGAACATTATCAAATTTATACCAGGAAAAAATGTTTTAGGAAAGTGGAAAAAGCAAACAACAATGTTCAAATCAAGCTCAAGTGCTCTGAATCACTCTGTGGCAGCATTTTTCTCTCTTACAGATAGAAAAAGGCCAGACACATCAAATATTAAATGTCTTGTAGATGGTAACTGTACACTGCCACAGTTTCCACAGAAACTGAGAAAAATCTTGAATTATTTTTGTTTTGTAATGGTACCTATAAAATTGGATGGAAATACTAGTTAAAAGGATACTTTCAAGAAAGCCCAAAAGAGACAAGGAAGAAGTAATTTAAAAAATTGCTTCGAACTTTTGTGATTTCTCAAAATAGCTCATTTCTAAAGCCTCCATGTAAATAAAATATGTCAGAATAACTAAAAAGAGTACAATTTTGTCGTCACACCAGACATTAACATCCTAGGAAATATTTATTTTTTAAAAAAGGAAACTTAGAAGCACAGGTTGTCTCAAAGACTGTGACTGGAATTGCTTACTGTACTGAATGCTGAGTTATAACCTCACCTGAACTCGTACATAAACCACCACATCTACAGGGAAGGACGAATATGCTGATGTCGAGGACGATACTAATGATGTCGTGGACTCTTCTAAGGGGTCTTGTATATCGAATTGTCCCATGTCTTCATCCTGTGAACTAACAGCTTTTAACAAGCACAAGAACTCATTAGAAAGTGGAACTCAAAGGCAAGAGCAGATCAATGTCACCGGAAGATAAATAAGAAAACGTGTAGAGTTCTAAAATACAAATACGCAACTTACCCGTGTAATTCCTTTCGATGGGTGTAATTGGAATGGTTTCGAGAGCTTTCTCTAGGAAGTCCAGTAGACACGGGCTAATTACCATTTCCTCTGGCAGCGACTGCAGCGCAACCCATGCGTACAGTTTGGCAGTTTTCACTCCACCACTTCCTTTCCCTTTGGCTGCAACATTTAAAAGATCAATTTGTCTAACGTAATACCACTCAGCCATAACTAGTAAACATCATCTTGTAATTCCATGTAACACCACCTGAGAAGGCATAAATCAGATCAGTTAGCAAAAATTAAAGCATAAGTTTTCACTAAGAAAACTGTGCAAAAACAACTATCGGTCTGTCATACTTGATCATATTTCCATTGTACACGTTCTTGATGGAGCGCTGTCAAGGTCACCACATCACTTTAAAAAAAAACTGCACTCAAATCAGACACACATAATTCTGCTCCAAAGTAATGCAAAGTAACCACAACTGCCTCAAAAATAATTGGAATTATAAAAAAATTAATGTATGAGCCTGGGGAGAAGGTCAGTTTAAACTGGGAAAATAAATCAGAAAATTCAAACTGGAAATAACAAGTCCTGCTACATTTATGCAAAGAATACCTAAAGATTATAAATCAACCAGTGTTTTTAAAAGCTTGGAGCTAGCCAGAATATAAACTGATAAAATGACTGTTGTCTGCTAAACCTGTGCAAGAGGTTAACACCTGGATACTTGCTCACCAAAATACAAATACACACAGAAGGTATTAGTATCAGCTCAATTACTCTCTCTATGAAATACATCTGTTAGGATAAATAAAAATACATGAGGATACTGATTTTAAATTCTCCAAGAAAAATATAAACATTAACAAGACAATTGAAATGGAGATTAAAAACCCTTTTCTTTGCTAAAAAAGCACCAAGCCATCAATTTTCATTCTATGCAAGCTACTCTGGTCAAGTCCTGTCTTGCTCTTCCTTAAGACCAAAGACAGTAACACAAGGTGGTTTCCGTTTCAGAGGTAAAGTAATTTAAATAAGAATCAATGTGTTTCCGAACAATTCGGAATTAATTAACACTTAAATAAATACAATGCATGAAGAAATATAGTAACTGCCATTCTTAGTTTTGGGAGACTTTTATATCATCGTAATAGTGCCATTTCTGTAAGCCCCCCACCAAATTCAGAGCTTGGACATTAAAACAACAAGACTCAGTAACTGGGCATGACATGGTAAAAATTGAGAGGCAAAGATTGGAAAGAAGACAGGAAAATACAGAAGAAAAATGAAGAAAAGCGGTATAAACCAAGATTACACAACATTTGGTAATCAAAAAGAGAATGGACACTTCAAGGAGTAGGAGCTAACAATTCAACACCATGGATAATTGAGGAAGGCGTCCCCACTTCACTGTTCTCTCACAGCATCTCTGCTGGTTTTCAAAAGAAACAACCCCACAAAGAATCCTACGTCACTTTTTTTCACTTATTCATTTTGCCAGCTCATCAAAATCTGACACAATTTTGGCTTTGTTTTTAAAGTGATATTCAAATGCCAAAGGAGAGAAGAGTGAATCTCCCAGAAGTTGGAGGTGCAATCTACATACCCCTAGATCTGACATGCTGTAACAGACTCCTGCTTGAAAATAGGAATCGTCTGAGGTAAAACTGGAAGTATTGGAGCTCATGTTACTCCATATCAGCGTTATTTAAGGGCCTGAAACAGCTAAGGGCCCTAGGCTGGCAATTTGGTTAATACAAATACATGCTAACAGCTGCTTCACTATGACAAGAAATAACCCAGTTGCAGAAAGCAATAATTTACACATTAGTTGTGCAGCAGAAAGCATGTAAAAGCTGAAAGTATTCTTTGAATAGTGCAGTGTGGGGAAGCAAGGATTCGTTTGAATTATTTTTTCCTTGGAACATGAAGAAAAGCAGTGAGCATTTAGTTTTTTATAGAGACAATTAAATTTTATTTTCCGGTAATAAGCATTATTTTGTTAAATGAAATGAAAAGCAATGACGGCTCATCACTGGGATATGGTGACTACACCAGAAATATTACCAAGACTAGTTTGGGGCAAAAGATTTCTCGAAATGCAGCTTCATGAACTGCATTGATGCTTCTGGGATCAGGTTTCTGCTGCCAAAGTTAAGACTTCAGGTGCTTCACTGCTTCAGATAATATGCTGACAGATCTAAAGCTAGTAGATTACATGAAAATATATATCCATGATAGTTTTAGAAGGTTATTGTCTGTAAGTACCTGATGGGATGGGTGGGGGTTGGGGAGGAAGTAAGGTGTTAGTCTTGCTGTGGATAGTGCTAGATAAAGGAGATGTGGCAGTGTCTTTCATACCATACAGCTTGGACTCTTTGGAAAGGGTTCTTGGCAAAGAGGATCCTCGAGAAGTATTTGGCGATTCAGTTTTTAAAGTCTTAGAGTTGTAGTGCAACTGGAAAGCAAAGAAAGATTAAGTTACTTCATATAAGCAGCTCAATTTCTGTACAGCAGCTCAGAGTCACTCCCTCACTTCAGATTAATTTTTTTTTTCATTACTTACCAAAATATTTTTGTAAGATACACTACATTTCACATTCTACAGATATAGTCAGTGCACATAAAGATCTGAAATCTTTGTACAAAAGAATAGGTAAATTACTAAACTACTAAGTAGCAAGGAAACGGAGCAACAGAGGAAACGAACTACTTAGGAAAAATGCCTAAAGTTTGCTCCTCCGCTCTGCTCGCTGTACAGATCTTGTGCCACCAACTATTTGTTCCTGTTGGCAGGTGTTTGCTGTCTGTCTTATTGCATAATACAAGTATTGCACTGGCATACAGAAAGTTGCATTAAAAATAAAAACAATATTCCAAGAGTTCACACCTCCTATATGTACATGATATGCTGTCAATGAAAATATAGAATACAAAAGCTGCAGAGGATGTTTAGTTACTCCTAACCTTACTAAAGGCAACAGGCAGGACCTGACACATAACTGTTATCACTGAAGACAGTCTGGAATACTGGGAAATGGACACACATATCCCTTCACACCACAAGGCCAAAAAAGCCAGGCTGTTTCTAAAGAAAAGCATTTGATTTATGGCATTGCCTCAGCTGAACTGCATGAAGTTTCCAAGCAGCACTGACCTATTTTTCCTGTTCGGATTCAGTAGGATGTCCCATCACTAATACAAGAATATTTCTTTTGAGAACCTTTTTTACTAGGATATAGAAAGAGTGATTAAAAAAAAAAAACAACCACCAACAAAAAACAAGGGAGTGTGCAGTGTGACAGTGCTTGAGAGAACACTGTCTTTAAAAAATAGTTTTTATACCAAGACTGAGACTGCTATACTAAGCAACAGAGAAGCTGTAGTAAGAGAGCTTTGTGTGTTAGCGGGCCAACTACTAAGCTGCCCTGCCCGTGAATTACTGACAGTGAACACATCTTCATTTAAAAAGGGCATACAATAAAATGAACTGTCAGACAAGAAAATATCCAAAATAAATGTCTAGTTTTAGACCCCAGAATGTTAACAGAACTAACTTCATTACGTAATATCCCACACATGGTTTGTTATGGAGCACCATTTTGCTATAGTTCTATTTTTGATGGTACATACACGATTCTGTGTTTTCTCCTCCCTAAAAAAAATGAGGGTAAGAGCATCTATCAGTTTTCAGTGTACTACTACATAAATTGTTACTCCAATTGTAGCAATACCTACATAATGGAAAAAAGATTTTGCTGACGTGCTCTGTATATATAAACTTGTACACACTGTAACACCATACTTGCTTTAAAATCGTATTTGAGCAGAGAGAACCAGCAAGTGTTTCCCTGCTGAGTTACACACTCCTTTTACCTTTACATCCACCCCAGGAATGTAGAACACAGTTGTTTCCACATCACTAGATTTTGTCTGTAGAGATGATGGCACTTTCTTGCCAGCAAGTAAATGAGTAGTAGATGCATAATTCGTTTGAAATTTCTTCTTTTTTGAAGGAGACTCTTGATCCAAACTTCTGGAGCTCCTATCATAGCTCCTAAAATAAACAGATTGCGTGTTATTTCAGCAAGCTGAATACTCATATTAATTAATATATTTTCTAGCATTAAAAAAAGAATTAGATATGTCTACAACATTATTCTGTCATTGGAAAAACACCTTCCAAAGCTCTGTACTCATACAGTCAACTTCATCTCAATATGATCTGTGAAAAACTCTTTGATGTGCAGAAAACTTAACATTCTTCCTTCTTAGCTGTAAAGTCTTGTCTACATATAAATTTTCCAGAGCTGCTTTTGTTCTCCTGTACCAATTCTTATAAAAATATGTCTTGAAAAGATGGAAAACAAACTCTTTTCTAATTACAGATCTCCTATGTGTACCTCTCAGTAACAAGATGTCTCATTTGTTCTTATTTCTTACAATTAGAGTTACAACAAGTAAATCTCATTTCCTTATACTACACCTGCTTACTTGTTAAGCATTATCTTTGTCGACAAATTTCTAAAAACTCACCACATTATTAATAAACTTATCCAACTCTAAAAAGTAACGTAAAGCTGCCATTAAATCCTCATTCACATACACATGAAAAAGGAGAATTTAAAAACTAAAAATGACATCAAATCTCATTAGCATCACAAGTAAAGCACTTGTGCAGCCTGATATACTAAAATATGCATTTTATTAAGCAATATACAAAGTATCAGCATGCTTTTACACTTGGAAAATAATGAGATCATGAGAAAACAAGACTAGAAGCCTCACTACGAGACCAACCGTTATGAGGATTCACTGAGTTGTAAAGTTACTTCATGCTTTGAGCCTAACATTTTGCTGATGAAAGATAAAACACGATTTAACAAAATCAAACCAGGAGAGAGGCATACACTTATTCTTGCTAAACAAACGCACCTCCCCATGCCATACTCAGCCATAACAACTGCATCTTACAGTGATACTGTAAAGTAGTGATAATGGCTACAGATACAGTGATGTTAATCAACTAATGCATCCACCATCCATATTTTTCAAACAGGTCAGTGCTTAGAAGTCATTAATTATTGCACCTATGGTCACAATTTAAGTGATGGAAGTATCAGATGGACTGAACAGCTAAAGTAGAATTAAGTACTCACACCCTTCACTTAAGGCAACTAACACATTTCTCACCTTCGCAAACTAATGTCATCGTGTTCTTGCTGAAGCATCGTAGGGTGCAGTACACATTTCCCACAATCGATTTCAACCCTGATATCAAGCTCAAAGTCAATATTTCTCTCGGTGGTTGTGCCAGTCACACTTCTGTTGGTGGGTGTTGTCGGCCAGCGCTCAGTGAACAGCTGGTGGACAGCAGCAAAGCCCGTTGCTTTCTTGCGAGAGGTACTCCTGCGTGATTGTGGGCGACATATTAGTATGACATTGACCTGAACAGATGGTAGGAGGCTTTCTTCTACGATGTGCCCACTTAGTACATAATTTTTCAAGAATTTGTCTGGAAAAGGCCTTATCTGATAGAGAGCAACAGAGCGAACCATCCGCCATTAACATATTACTAATTACCCTGTCTTAGGACACAGTACTACAAAGAACTGAGTCTTTCTTAGATTCTCTATCAAGAAAAGAAACAAAAAAAATATAAAATAATTGTCATATCTGTAAATAGTTCCATCATTACCTGCACTTGGTGGAAGTGTAACAACTGGATAAAACTGCAAGTTATGCTATATTTGACAAATTTGTCACTTGGTCCCAGTTAAACTCACCCTGCGCCTCAAAAAACTCACTTTACACACTCATAAATTCTGTTCCAAGCCCTGAAATTTCTAACAGTTGTCTCCTTTTCAGACCAGAATTCCTCCTTCTCATAGTCACCTCAGCCTTCCTTGCCTTCCACAGACACACTTGAGGCAAAATCAGTTACACAATTTGTAGCTTGAAAATAAGTGTTTCAGGTGTATTTTCTCGCTTTCTGTGTTCTTCCACAGGACCATTACTTACGGTGGTTTCCTATAAAAATACGTCCTCTCTCTTTCGTGGTCATCCTCCTTCTCAGAGTCTTCACTGCTTGATGACAAGCTGTCATCCCGGCGTCCTTCTTCAGGCTGGAAGGGAATGCCGGGTGAGAAGACAACTGGAGTTTTGGGTGAACCAAATACCGAGCATGAGCCTTCACTAGTAGATGAGTAATGGGAGGGACCATCAATAGTTACAGACAAAAGGTCCATTTCTGTCTCCTCTGGAAACTAATTATAAAAAGACAAAAACACATTAAATTTCCACAGGTATCGTTTCCACCGAGAATGCATTAGATAGTTCAGGAAATAAAAAAGCAGGAGTACTATGAGAAACTCTCACTCCCAAGTTGCTCATAATACAGAGGCAGCAGGTGTAGAAATTGCAAGACTGATTATGGAAAAGAGAGAAATGAAAGCTTGGTGGGGACATGTTTGCCATCACCTCGTGGTTGAGTTCAGTCTGTTAGCTGAATATGTGTCATGCTCTGACCAGTTCATGCCATCAGAAGGAATGGAAACACTTCAAGAATATTTTGAAACAAAAGAACAGAAGATAGCAAAAAAAATCATCGTGAACCTCACAGGGGGGTGAGGCACCCAGGAGCGTTAGTGAGGCGTGCATGCAGAACGCTAACGCAGAATGTACGGCGCCGCTTTGCAGCCAGCGCTGTGCTCGGGCACACGTGCTTTAGCACAAAACGAGCCTCAGGCCAGATTTACGAGGACGGCAATTCTCACAGAAAACACGCCACAAGCACTTCTCAAACACTAATTTCTCAAAATGCCTGTAAAAATATCTAGAAGCATTAACACCAGCACTACCTGGTGTTACAGAGATACGCAGATGTCTGCAAATTCTAATTAGAGAAGCGACGTGGCAATGTCAGTAAGTGGTTTGAGGGGTTTGGGGATTTTTTTTTCCTAACATTTAACATTTGATACCTCCCTAGCATTTTGCTATGCCGACAAAACTGAAGCTAACTGGACTCAAACATAAGATAAACAACAAGACGTAACCCAGCTTTTAAATACAAACATATAAATGGGCAAAGGATATTTCTATGTTTTATTTCCAACCCTCTCTCAGGAATTTCCTAGCAGATAAAGTACATTACTATCTCCTGAGTTTCTAGTTTCAGTTGGTTGGTTTTGTTTTGCCGTAGTTGTGTTTTGGTTGGGTTTTTTTAATGGGGGGAAAAAAAGTCTTTACCATTCCCCCTGAAAAAGTTTTTTAAAGCAGTTCAACTTCACCATTTATTCTCTGGGTATCAAGTTTTGGCACACCGTTATATGAAAATGTCTTACTCTGCATTCAGTACAGGAATTCCAAGAGAAATAGTGTGAGGAGATGTCCTCTCACCTACCCATTATATGGTACTGGTGTTGATGCAACCTTTTATCACAAAGTCACAGATGAAGGCACACACTCTAAAATCCTCCTCTAAAGCACATTTCAAGGCTAGACTTAAATCACTTTAAATCAGCCTCAGTCAGTCTTCATAACTATATAGACAAAATTCCAGTAATTCTTCTCACACATCTAGCAAGCTTTCAGTCTACATAAGGGTGTAGAAACACTCTGGAAAGTTCATGAACAATCAATCATCTTCTGCTTACTCTACATTTTAATTATTTTTCTATTTAATATACATTCTGTTTAGCTGAGCGCAAAAGAGATGAAACATTGAAAAGCAGCTCCCTGTGAGATAAATTAGTTCTCTGGCAAAGAATACTTGTTTCATATTTATTCTCAGAAATACCTGAAAATACCCTTCCCCTGGACAGCTGGATTGTTGTGCAATCCCCAAAGCTGTTTTATTCAACTTAATCAGAAACGGGAAAAAAATAAAAACAAAAATTAAAACAATTACAAACTCAGCCATG
Organism: Apaloderma vittatum; assembly: GCF_000703405.1. Taxonomy (NCBI): domain Eukaryota; kingdom Metazoa; phylum Chordata; class Aves; order Trogoniformes; family Trogonidae; genus Apaloderma; species Apaloderma vittatum. The sequence continues at coordinate 85,550 of NW_009715514.1, read as the reverse complement.
CAAAATCAACATAACAGGAACATGTTCAAAATGAGAAAAGACAGCAAGAAACAAAACCATCGGTTCCACTGTCCGTTTCTAACACACATAAGGATATACCTGCAGGGCTGCACAAACTAATACCCATCTCCAAAACTCTCTATATATTGAATCACAAAATATAAGAGATGATTTTTTGCACACTTCTGATAAAAATTCCCAGACAACCATATAGTACTGTGTCAGTCTAAAGCAAACTATTTCCAAAAGCTTTCTCTAATAATTTAATTCATTTCTGCCTTAAGAAACCAAACCACATCTGTCTTCTGTCACAACAAATCCATTTCCCAAAAGCACATCCATAATTTGATGCACGCACTGCCAGACACACAGAAACCTACGAGCAATTCAGGTCTGTCTAAGTATATTTATCTCATGAACTTATGACCAAATAGCACAGGAAATGTAATTATATGGCATATAAAATAATTCTTACAGAGTCCTGTATGTTGAAAGTTACTCGTGGTCCAGGAGATGCAGCATCTACCCGGATATCTGGGAGGTCTTCGCTGTCTCCTAGGCGAGAGCTGTAAACAAAATCAAAACACAACAGCTCGTTGAGTTTTCCTATAAGATTTTACATTCATGAAACCTTTTAAACACACAAATAGAAAGCAATAAAATGTCAGTACTTAAATTGAAACACTTAAGGTCCATGCTATGGAAAAAACGATGGGGAGCAGGAAAGAACAGGAAGCTACACACTACTTGGCCAATAGTCTATCCCTAGCCAATCTCTGCTTATTACTTTACACAAATTTTTCAATTCTGAGCCAACATGCAGAAATTCTAGAAAAAATAAGATTTGTGATCTACTATATGGGATATAAAACAAATTAGTAGATTATTCATTCTCTGATGCAAGTGAATTGAATTATTTAGCCTTATCTATGCATACTACTTTTCATTCACAACAAGTACTCATTAAGTTTTTATCCTGGAATATCTGCTGTGTGATATTTTCATATCTGAGTTATGTATAAATATCCATTCACTTCTACAGAAAGATTCAAATTTCTATTAGAGAATTTATATTCTAATAGCAAACACCTCTCAACCTTTTAAATTTTCAAATCTTTCAGATTTAAATACCTAATCATGAAGCACAGTTTTAATCCCAAACTTTGAATGTTTCAGTTGGATCTACAGGAGTGACAGACTCAAACACATTTATTCTAAAATTCAAGTAAGCACTTGACTACAAAGCATCATTACATAACTACTTTGCTCAGCAGGTATTAAACAAGGAAACAAAACCAATACACATTATAGAGCTGAAGAGATAAAAATAAAATTATCATTCACAAAAAGAATTTTTAAATCTCTTCTCATTACAACAGCCCTTTTTTAGAGTAGATCATTGAAAAGTAGAAAGCAAAATGACCATAAAATGACATTTTTCATTATACACGTTTCTTCGGCTGGTCTCAAAAGAAGAATTCTGTAGAAAACCTGAAGTAGTTGTGGAAGTGGAAACTTCGCATTTGACAGGCTATTAAGTCTGTTAAAAGAGAAGCTTACAAAAAAAAAAAGTGGAAGGATGCCTGTCTTAAAAATGACCTCCTCCTACCCAGTTCCAGCACACAAAGCCCCTGCCTATAATAAGAGGACTCCTACAGCCAAAGCCCCACGTTGCCTCTGTTTCATCCGTTGTTGATGCCATCACAGACCTTCAATTCCCAGACACTTACCTTGTTCTGTCCATTCTCTTCAGAGGTGGTCTTCCTGATGCTGAAATACTCTTAGATCGGCTATAACTGGGCTTGTAGCTGAGACCCCATTTGTCTTTCAAGGAGGCAGCCTAAATCAAAAACAAGAGTTAAATTCACCAAGAACACAGAGACAAAAAACCCTGAAACTTTAGCAAGCTAAAGCACTATTTTACACAGGTGTGCCAGTGAAGTAAATATTTTTGTTGTTCCATACTAGCTAAAATGCATCAGCTAGAAGCATTGGCCAGCATCTTTATCTTGCTTCTGGATACATGCTCACTCTTCCTGTCTGCTAGAATTTGTACTATCCTGTCATCAGAAGTACACTCAAAGCCACCCGACCACTTCAACAGACATCCTTCCTAGCTACCACTGCCGTAACAGAAGAAGGTGAGCACCTGAGAAAGAGCTGCAAACCGATAACCATTTACAAGACCTTTTCTTATTAATGAAGCATCATACTTGAAGCTCACGCACTAGGACACGCTGAAAACAGTGTTTTGCCAGGTTTGTTTAGCAGCATTCAGGACAGCAGCCCCATGTATTTGTAGACTGCTAGCAACACTAGTTTTTTGACCAGTTTCTTTTAGCGTCTATGCTTAGAGGCTTGTTTTTATTTTTCACATCACCTAACTTCGCAAACACACTGTTCATTTATAGACGAGCCACACTTATAAAAAGCACGCGTGCCAGGCGGGATACAATGCATTTCTCTATCATTTGCCCAGGCAGATAACATGCTTGCCTTGGCACTCATCACTCCAACAAGGAATCACTTTAAAATCTGCTAAGAGTAGAAGTAAATGATACCTATAAAGATACATTTTCTGGCTATTTCTTCTGAGTGTACAAATAAACCCATGTACATGATAGTATTTGTGAAATTCCAGTTTTCCAATCACCATTGCTACAAGCAAGAAAAATCTTTCCCCTGTTCCCCCTAAAGGTTAAGTGGTTGCTGAACTATTTGATAACCTACACCTTACTTTCCCATTACTAACAACTCCGTTGTTTTAATCAACATGCAGCAAAGAAATACCTAACACAAATGCTATTATATTTTTAAAGTCACTTAACACTGCTCACCCTCATACTTGATCTTCGTAGCTTTTTACGCACATCTCGGCGGATATCATTCACAGCCACAGACTCCAATTGCTGATAGCGCTGTATTTCTTGATTTATAGTTCCTTCACTTGCACCTAATTTTCTGGGGATAAATAATGGTTAAGTTATGGGCATAAATAATAGTTGAGTTACCTTGCAAACAGGTGACATTATTTTCACTCTTTCAAAATCTGCATTGCAATGACAATTTTTTTCCTAGGAATCATCCCATTTTCTTATTTCTTCTAGTAGTTATGACCAGTGCCAAATACACCTGTACAAGATTTATTTCTTGTTTCATGGTACGACTTTGTCAGGTATATTATTTTGTCCTTAAGAGGACTCTTAATTTCAAGGCTTCTGTCTCCATGTGACTTATCAGAGCAGAGAGTGAACCTAAAACAAACTAGTGTGCAAAGAGACCCCTAAATAACCGTGCTACTGAGGCAGAGAATAAAAATGTCTATCCAGCAACTCTGTTTCAGAAAGTCCTAGTTGTAACGGTTAGATTTAAAACCTCCTTTCAATCACATGACAGGTCTTTCATTAAAAAGAAACATAATGAGTAAATCTGAGAATTCCCAGAAGAAAAAAAGAAACATCTTCCTGTTAGAACAGTCCAATGCCCTGCCACAGCCACGACAGGCTTCTGTAGCGCATTACCTTCTACAGGAAAAAAAAGCTGCCAAATTATTAAAAAAAAAGAAGTGTAAAGCAACTGCTGCTTGGAAAGAATCACAGTTCTTTGAAGCATTCATCAACTGAGAAAAGGCAGGCACCAAAATTTTTGATTCTCTTACTAGAAAAAACACATTTAGCTTAAAATTGAAATTTTGGATACCATTTCCCTCTGAATGGTGACAGTGATTTTATCCGAAGCAGAAGCAGGAAAACATGTCTTCTCATTTAACACGTAATTACCAAGATCTTTATTCCCATCGCAGACAGATCCAATTATAATAATACTGTCTCAGGGAAGGGAGGTGGGGGGGAAGCAAGCCCAAGACACCATGACTATGAAAAATTACTAATAAAATTCACAGGAGTAAATGTGGTGAAACTTAGGAAATTTGAAATAATTTCTTCTTCAAGGTTTTCTCAAGTACAGCCTAGTAGATGTAATTTTAAAATATCACCTACAAGAATCAAAAATAGCTGATTTTTTTAATTCTTCTTCTTCCAGTAAACAAGACTAAGGCTATTACAGTTACAAAGTAATACATTTTGTTAAAGTAATCACTGTGATAATAAAACAAGATGAAACTATGATTCTGAATCAGTAAGAAACTGATTATTATCAGTCATTGCAATGCAGAACCAAAAAGAATATAGGTTAATTTGGCACTTGGGGAAGAACTTGACAAACATGGGACTACTTGCATATATAGCTTTTTCTGACGGAATCCAAAAGGACAAATTTTTATTTTTAAATAAAAGACAATTGTTTTGACTTGACCGTCACCCAATGCCTCAAGATATGTGATGAGAACAGAAAAAACACACCACCTCAGCTGCAGTTTGCTTTTCCAAACTTTGTGCAAGTTAAAGAAAAATCCAACTTACTTTAAGTCGTCAATAACTTTAGCTTGCTCATTGAGTTCTCTAATATCGACTAAACGTTTCACAAATTTTCTTCCTCGCTGTTCTCCAGTTTGGATACTAGATGCTCCCTGCCGTCGGTGATCAACAATCTCCTGTTTAAAGTAAATATTTAATCAATGTCCTCATCCAAAAAACAGACACGTGGTACAATTTAACAACAGGCAAAGTGAATCTCACACCTTAAAATTTGGTCTAGTGCATGCAAAATAATCAGTTTCATCTCAAAAGGCAGCTGATTGGATTTCTTTCCTGTGATTCAAAGCCCATCATTCAGTCAGACACACTGGAACTACTACATACATGTCCCCAGGAGCAGGATCTGCCTGCTTTCATATGTGATCTGCTAGTCTGAGGAGAATCACACCTCGCTGACCCCAACAGATATTCTACAGGAACCGAATATCGATGGTTTGGGGGGCTCAGGCCCAGCAGGTGATTTACAATCCGCTGCCCAAATGTTAGCTTGCGCGCATCTCCACAAAACGAACCTCCACCTGATTTCTAAACAACAAACAGGAACATGAGTGTGCTGGGATGATGCTTTCACTGTTAGCAGGCGAGAGAGATTTAGGATACCCGTTAAAGAACATCGGTTAAAAAGTTGCCATGTGAAACCAAGAAAGGTCAGCAGCATGTTGTTAGTAACTCTACTGTTAAGAAAACTTATCTATAGCCAGAGCTTTTCCAATTCAGGGACCTGAACGTAGGCATTTTGTCTCCAGATTTTCAAACCCAGACCAGCATTTCCACATAACACCAGTAGAAATACGATCTACGATTCCCTGCTTTTGATATACGGAGTTAGAGAACCATGGCACAAACTTGTCATTTGCAACACGCGTCTGGTGAGCAATAATGAGTAGCACACTGCACTCAAGACTAAGATCTTTCCATTTCTCTTAATCTTTCCATTTGACAGAAGACTTTATCATGCCTTCTCCAATTCACAGCACTGATTTTGCTTGATTCACTTACTGCATGTACAGTGGGAGACATAGTGTCAACTTCATCCTCATCTGAAAGGTCAGCTATATTGACAGAGTTAAGGTCAGCAATGTCATCGATATCTTCTTCTCCTGTCAATGTTGTGAGGGTGTTGCCTAAAGCATTTAACCTTTTCCCAATGTTTGGATCCATGTGGACATCAATACCGCACATCTTCCATAATACATTCAGTGTCCAGGTACCAGCACTACTACTTTCTGTATTAAAAAAAAGACAAAAAGTAAGAACTTTAACTGGTTTGACCTCTTAAAAAATGTCCCATACTGAGTTATGTAATAGTTGGGAAGATAACATATGATAGTTACTAAGAACTGACTCTTCTGCCCACTCTGATGAAAACAGATTCCACAACTGAAATGCTGGAATTACAGACTCTGCTGATGATCAGGAGAGAGCATCTCCAACTTCAGCCGAGCGTACTACTCCAGAACAGGATATCTAACAACAAGAAACCTAAGGGATGTCTACCTGCACATAAAAATATTGACCTATTTACAGTTTCAAGTCTTGAATAACGATGCTGTAAAGGTGTAGTAACGCATATGCAATGTGCCTGCTGAATACCCTGTCTTCCCAGGGTTTTTCTCATAAGTGCCGCCTTTCATGCTTTAAAACGAAATCTACATGGACTCATCCTTTTTTTCACTATTAACAATTCTATGTCAGATCAATTTTTACTACTTGCAGTGCGTCCTTCATTTTTACACCTCCTCAGCACAAAAAGTGAGAGACCATGAGCAAAGCTACAAGGGCAGGAGACACAGCAGATGCAGTATTTGGACAAAGAGGCAAGAAAGAAACAACCAGCAAGTATGATGACTGAGATAGAAACGAGCAGGTATTTTTGAGGCCTCTGGCAAATGTCCAAACAACTCAGTAGGAGATACTGGGAAGAAGGAGTTTGGGAATAACTGAAGCCGTCTCTGGAAGAAATGAGGTAGGAAGGGAAGCTTAGGGTGCAACGTGTCAGCATTACAAGGACTGCAATATTGAGCAGTCTCTAGGACAGCAAGCCATAGGATAACATGCATGTTATAAAAGAATATTCTCCACGTAACAAACATGTGTATACCGTGTGTTTTCATCTAGGCAAAAAATAAAATCTAACACTAGTGTCACTGATGTGACACAAGCCAAATAGCTTGAAAAGATGGAGCAGAAATACATTGAGGAGTTTTACCAGGAAGACAAGACACTAAACAACAAACGGAAGCTCCACCTCAAACTCCAAACCACCATTAAAACGATAATAATTTAAATTTCATATTTTATAAATGCTTTACTTAGACAGGACTTGATTTATTGGAAAAAGTGTATTACCTGCTGCAGCCTGTCCTGTTGTCCTAGAGCATACTTCATATGTCCCATCTGGCACGACACCTGTATGAAGCACACCCAGTGAGCAGAAAGTGAAAATTGCTTTAGACCAGCCCTTCCCAATTTCACGTCAGCCCCCTGGCCTCCACAATTAAAGCATGAGTGCTGCTGGATAGGAGGTTTAGTTTTAAGTCTTGTGGAATTTTTTAATTAGTTAAGTGAATCTATTTTATAACATCCAAGTTTATATCAACTTGCAATTCCACACAAATTCTATAATCTTCACCATAGTGCAAGACAGACATATATAAATGCAAATCATCTGAGGGATGAGCACTGTTCTGCGGGTATTTGCATGCAGACAGCTGAGGAAATTGTTCTGGCACTCATGTTCTTCCTTTTTTTCTTTCCACTTCTGTTAAGTCCTTCAACCCGAGTGCCTTCATTTTTGGTTCTGCTAGCAACTTAACAGTGCTTTTAGCAGTTGTGTATTGGTCACTGAATTTCCTCCCACACTTATTATTAGCTTTAGTATTGTAAGAACTTTGCAACTTAGTGCAAGACAGACATATATAAATGCAAATCATCTATATTAAACTATTAAAACTTTGTGGGATCTTATGAAATTATGTAAAAGTAACACATCCAACTCTTGCGATATTTCATAGCCAAAACTGAAATGGTTAAACCGGGTAATACAGCAACAAAATTATTAATAAAGGAAAAGAACAAAGGAATGCAATCTTTTAGATTCATCTTATTTTGCTTTCAGAAGGTCAAAGTCTTTCCTTGATCCTTCTGGAGAAACTTCAGTAGTTTTAAAACTCATACGAAAAGATAAAAGTGTATTTTTATCAGAAGTACTGTTATCTAGTATTTCAGATACTGTCTGGACTTACTGTCCAGCCAACAGGTATGCACTTACATGCATTCATGACTAGATCTCCTCTTATTTCTGGTTTCCAGTCATCCCAGCTTGTCTCAAAGCCATCAGCAAAGCGGATACAGAAGTTTTTAAAATGACCTTTGCTAACTAGAGACTCTGAGGAGCAGGCGGTGATTAATGTGCTTTCAATAGTCAGGACTAAAGCAGAGCCAGTGTCAAGATCTGCAGTGTGATTAGACTGGAAAATAAAATAACAGAGAGAATTTACGGGTCATTGCAACGTCAACACGATATTGTAGAGGCATTACATGCTGTTTATCTTTCCATGTTAGAAATTCAACCCTCTTCTCATTTCTCCTCCTATTTTTCCTTCTCTGCAGCAAGTTTGAAAAACATCACATCTGCCTGCACAACATCTTGCACTGTTGTTCCCTAAATACGACACCCGCTTTGTAAATACATTAGAGCACTGGGAGTCAAGCTCACCTGGAAAAGGAAGGAAAGAGCATGTTTCATCAAGGACTACAGGAACAAGGGCTATGAACCGTATGAACACAAGGCCAATATCGATTTTTTTGCTCTGAGAAGAGTTGCACATGAATGGATTGAACAAGTAGTACCTTTAATTTTTACACGATCTTTTGTGCTTATTTCATTATCTCCAATTACACAGAATATTAAATATACAGACTGACTGATGATTTTCCATCCCTTTGTATCTGAAGGCCTATTATTTTGTTTACTGGCAACAAAGTCCACATTTTCCCATTTATAAAGCTAGACTTCTTTTGATCCAGCTTAAGTATGTACTACCATGTACTGTACTACAATGACAGCCTCTCTGGTCAGTGGCAGCATTTTAACTATCTTTAACAAAGTCTGAGTTCCTAAATGAAAGTAGCTGTTTGAAAATCCATTTATTTATGTATCTCAAATAGTTATTAATATTCCCATTCCCTGTTTTAATTAAACAAATGAGTCAGAAGATCAACTTAAAGCCAAGAGTTCTCAGAGGTTTTCTCTCTATAATCACAGGAAAACTAAAGGATTAATTGCTATTTGTGATGGAAGCTGCCAAGAAAATAGGTTCCATCAGAAACATTTTCAAGGGCTTTCCAAAGTGCTGAATTCACATGTGGTGTCAACAAGCACCCATTAGGTTTCCCCAAAACATGCACACCAATTAAAACACACACAACCTTATTGTTCTCTAAATGAGAACATCATTTCTATTACCAGCAATGTCCCTAGCATCCTAAAACTTGTGTGTTGGTGCACTGAAAAATTAGATTTATGGACCTAAAAGCCATCTACCATTTGAAATGGATCTTTCAACAGACTCCAAACAGTCACATTGCTTCAGACATTTTGATTACCTGAGGTGTGTTTGTTATGGGCAGGCAAATTCCTAAGTCATTCACTGTCAGCTGAAGAAAGAGGGTCCCAAAAGCCTGTGCAGAGGTTTGCTGGATTCCAGGCAGCATGTCTACTACTTCTTTTGTGGCCATATGAATATCTTTATGTAAAGCCATTCTCTGTTCATTCCAGTTGTCATATGCAGCCTTGTAGTTCAGCCAAAACAGCACAGCTTAATAAACAAATAAGAAATGCTTAATTGAAATAAACACACACACAGAAAATGCACATTCATTAATTAAACTAGGGGGTTTTTTTGTTTTCACAGTTTCTCCATTACTTTAGGACAATTGTACACACACATATTCAGGATGTAGTCAAGAGGCTCATGCTGCAAAAGACAAGACTCACAGAGCTGGTGACTTAGCATTGAACTTAACACATTAAAATACAGAAAGCGACGGTGTTTCTCAGCATTAACCATTTGTTACATTTAAAAGTAACTTATTCCAAACCATTTGAAAACTAGTACCTCAGCAAATGGAATTTTTGACATTAGGAATAAGTAACCTGTTGGTGTGCACTAGATCTCTTACATATCTCAGCTACTTAACATTTTGATTTAACATGAAACACACTTAATCATAAATACTCAAGCATCTCTGAAAAAAAATAAATAAAATACAGCTTCCTCAGTGGGAAGACATATTTGTAGCATTTGTCTCTTCAATACCTCTATCAAAGGCCACAGGCTGAGCAAAAACAATCGGTCTGTTCAAAGTAATGAGCACAGCTTCTCTGTCTGATGAGCCACTGATTTCTTCTCGGAGAGCATTTCTTAATCCGATTCTTGTCTTGAAATAGGCAACTTGATGAAAATCTGAGCCAGCTTCTTCATAAACCTTAAGAAGTTCAAAAAAAAGGTAATGGAAAGGGGTTTGCAGCAGGGAGGAGTTCAGGGAAGGGAAAAAATAAACAAACAATTGCTTTTGACAAAAGGTGAAATGACAAGAGGAAATCAAGTTGACACCTTTTGCCCCTTTTCCTCTTGTAGCTCTTTGAGGATATTCACTTTTCTTATATTTTCCTTATTTATCCTAAAATATTAACTAAATTATAAATAATATCCAGATCCTCTATTGTGACAGTATGTTTATAGGTTCTAAGACTTATATTTATTTGTTTCTAGGCATCACAAAATATTTTCATACCATACAATTAGTCATCGCAAGTAACAGCAGGTTTAAGAATCCAAGGAGATGGCTGCCAAACTAATACAGGCCAACTAGGTCAAAATGTAGGTCTAGTCAAGTCTGGATCTTGTCTGATCTAATTATTTCATTCATATAATCTAAAAATAATAACCGTATCAAAGAAAATCTTAAAATTTGTCTCAGTAGCCAGGCCATTGCTGTTGCAAAGGTCTAGTAAGTTAAGATATTAATAACATGTAAAAAAAACCAAAATAAGAGACCATACTTGACTCCTTCCATCTTTTACTCATGTACAATGGCCTTGAGAATGACAATCTGGTATTTTTTCTTGTCATTATCAGTCCCTTTTTGACTCACGAGAAAAGTGATTTTGAACAAGTATTTAACTAAATGTGAGAGCGTTGTCAGAAAGTAAATTTCCTCAGTTAGGTGCTTCAGAATGCTTCAGGGTTTATTAGAAAAAAAGCTAAAAAGAACAACCATAATAGAGAAAATCTAACAGAAAACTAACATCTTCCCCAGCCCCCCTACACTTTACACATGCTGCACAGCCACAGTAGAACAAAAAAAATCCACCAGTCTAAGAGAGCCTCTTGGCTTGGGTTATTTAGTTTTTTTAATCACACTCTATCAAGAACAGTACATGCAAACACGTCGAGCACTAACCTGATGTTTAACAATCTGTCCTAGCGCCAGATTTAAATCCACCTGGCATTTCCCAAACAGTTTGAGGTAGCTGCTACTTCCAGGCATTGCTTTGGTTTGCAGTCTGTTTGAGAGTTCAAGTTCTATCAATCCAGTTTCAAATCTCACAGCTCGCATTGAGGGAGTTGTAGCTGTCACTTGAATTCCCTAATGAGTATGCAGAGTTATTAGGATCTGATTCAGAGACACACAGCAAAAAAAGCCACAAAACCCCCACTTTTCACTGTGTAGCACAGAGGACGTAACTGGTTTTCATAATGTAATGCTGCTGCTCAGCTATTTTAAAAGATTACAGGAATCAACTCAAGGTCATTTTCTTCATGCCAAATATTCCCGACTACAAAAGCTTTGAGGTAAAAACCTGGAAGCCATTCGTGGTACGTAGGATCAATGTTCTGTCATCCTAAGATTACCTTAAACTGTAGGCTCAACGAGTAAAGAAGAATTTTTGGTTTTTCTCCATCAGTTGTGCCGTCGTGTTCATTCCAAAGAGGTATTGGCTGCTCCCCTCCTGTACACATGAAGTATACACAGAGCATTAACAAACATTTGAATACTTGTAGAGACAAATATAGGTTGAATATGTAAGACATATGTGCAGATTCTGCTTGTTACATAGAGTTCACAGCTGTGTACTAAAAATTGAGGCAGAGAATCACATTCCTCCCTCCTGGGAAACTTTCCAGAGGAAAGTTCAAGGCTTGGAGGGAGTATCACTTAGTTTCCAAAAAGATACCCTTTGTCTCCTGTAACAACCTACCTCCTAATTATCTGCCGATAAAAATTAAACATTTGACAAAAAAAATATGCAAACTGCATAAAATGACAAACTGAAATTATATAAATATTTCCAATGGCACAACGAAAGAGTATTTTGTGGTTATTTTATTTCTGTGTTTACTTAATCATGCTGGCATACTTCATCCCAAATTACACACTCCCATCAGCCCTAACCTGCCAGAGTAATCCTGCTTTAAATTCTCCTTGAGATTTGATCTATATTCAAATCCAAATTTATAGGAGGGCTTGCTGCTGGAAAAGGCTGAGCCATTAATTCTCTCCATATATGCCAATACTTGGTATTACAGTTACTTGGTGGTAAGAATAGGCAGTTAAATAATGGAATTAAAACAAACCAGTAGATTTTTAGCACTCATTTTGTATCTGCATGTTTTTCTTCTACAAATAGTCTTAATAATCTCCTCCTCTTTGTTGTTCATCTCCTCATCCATCACGTAACATCCACAATAAATTATTCTGCTGTATTTTTTTTAACAAATAGTAATTAGTTATCGTCGAACGACACTTCCAGACCTTAGACTTCTGCACAAAGCAGTCACTTATCAGAAAAAATGATATCATTTTATACTTCGTTTTCCAGTGTATAGGGCGATAGTAGGCTTGCCAAGACAATATTGCGTGGCACAAGTCAAGAGCTTTTCGGTTTCCTTTCAGTTCTTGAACCATGACAAAGTCTCTAACAGTAAGAATTAGAAAGCAAGCAGATTGATTTTTCTGTGTTGCACAAACTGTGGTTCAGTCAGAGATAGAGATGGTTATGTAAGAAAATAAATGTTTTGTAACTTCCGCTGTCTACTCGAAGAGAAGAATGCACAATTCAGTATGGAACTGCCGTTGCACACTGCAAAGGAGACAGCACTAGGTCATGTGGCAACTGTATTCTAATTAAGTTTTTGATGACAATGCTGAAATGTTATAGAGAACAGAAGGCAGCTAAATGACAGAAACAGTCATTTCTGCAGTACACAACATGACAGACACACCAAAATAATCAACAGCATTTTTGATACAGTTCTGGAACACATCATACACAAAGAATCCAAGAGCTAGGAATCCAGAGGCCCTAAAATCGATAGTGACATTATCTTCCCCAGACACAGCTGCTCTCCTTGAAAAGAACACACTGTTGGTATTTCACAAACTGGAATATCTTAGTCTGCATTTTACAGGTGAACAAAACAAATGCAGAAAGTCACCCGGCCAAGGTCCTCTCAGAGGCTAGTGTCCACAACGACAACCCATCCTGCCTCCCAAGTAAGTACCTCGTTGCTAATAAAGCTACAGAAATTTCCAGAGCCTCTGTCATTACTTGAGACTCCAGCTCTGCTGCTTGCTGTGCTAAATGCAAAATGAAGGTTGCCTGCGAAATAAATAGCCCAACTCAAGAACTACATAATGCTGCCATCAAAAAAGGTTACAGGTTCTCACTTTAAGTTGCCTTTAAGTGTTCTGCTTACCTGAAACCTTCTGTATGACTTCATTTACCTCCTTCATGAACACTTTTTGCACAAATACTAAGTGATTTAACAGATCAGTTGTCAGATTATGCTCAAAAGAACCAACCTGCAGAAACACAAAAATTTGTACCAGAACTTGAAACAGTTACCATCCCTATGTTTTCAAAACAATGCATTTTTAGTTTTCAGGTCAATCTTTTAAGTCCAATTATATTTTTGTTGGCATAAAATCAAACATGAAATAGTTTTGTCTTGTAATTTTTCTGCTGTGGGTGCCTATCGGAGAGCTGAAGGACACGCACTGCTAAATAAAAAAGTTTATTCTCTTCAGTTTAAGCAGCATCTCTTTTTTCTCTGTGCAAAGTAACTATAAACGATACACAGACAGAACTTGTGAATAGATCACTGTGTCAAAAATCAAGTTTTATATCACTTACTAAGGTTATATATAGCTTCTCCTACCTACAGAGCTGTCTAACCATGAGAAAGTAAAACAGTTATAAATCAATAAAATTGTTTTCAAGTTTTTCAGTATTTCTTTGCGCAACATACTCAACATCAACTGATGCCTTATCAAAGTTTTCAGTTTAAAATTACACTTTATTTGAATCATCAGCATAATATACTTTTGTCTACTTTACTGATGCAAATATTGTCGTTCCAAAAAAAAAAATTTCTAAGATCTTCCTCAGTTATTTGCACCAAGTAACATAATCAAAATGCTCTGATATAGTTGTCTTGACTGCTTAATACATTTTCTGCTCATCAGACTAAGGACTAAGAAAGTTCTATTTCTTGTCAGGCAATTACAAGTGCTCTTTTTGGCTCAACCTGTAAACCCGAGACTTCTGGAGGAGCAAGATTATTAAAATACTGTGAAGATACACACAAAGAAACATAACAGAATTGAAATAACTCAACAAGCCATCCAAGATGACAACTGTCTTCAACACCTACCTCAGCCACACAACGCAAGTAGTTCCCCTGCAGGTAATAGCCTTGCTTAGCAGGTAGCTCATCTATGCTCCAAATTTGGTCAGAGTAAGTATCATGTTCTTCCATGATATATTTGCCTGACATGGTGACAGGAGGAAGGTTGAGACTCGCGGAAGGAGGAATGGTTGACATGTCGGTGGCAGAGACTTTTGATGTGAAGCGCAATCTGTGATTTGGAAGCTCAAAATTAAATCTAGTTTGGGCACCTGTAAGAGGACGACAGGGGAAGAAAATGCATGAACTAGCAAAATCATCTTTTTTTTTTTTTTTATCCTTAACTTGAAGGACGCTTTTTGAAATTTAAAAAAAAAAAAGTTATCAAATGAGACAGACCTCTGAAGCTATTTTTTTTTTTTTTATCCTTAACTTGAAGGACGTTTTTGGAATTTAAAAAAAGAGTTATCAAATGGCACAGACTTCTGAAGCTACAAATAAATATCCACCAACATGATTCTGGATTTTCTTAGTTTGTGAAGAAAATTAAGGATTTGCTGTCATTAGATGAAGAAGGGAGTCATACAAACCACCTCTCTACACTGAGGCCCTGTAAGAGTATTTTCAAGTAGCCTTATGAATCATAAATTAATCAATCAAGGCTTACAAAGTGATTTTAGCAGTCAGAGGAAATCTTCCTGGGAGAAAGCTACATATGAATGTATACCTGTCTTTATCTGCTACGTGTTCGCCCTCAGTCGATTGTGTGGAACAACAACAGTGTGAATTCTGTATGTGCCCCCATTCGACTGACGTCACCCTCAAAAACTAAGCTGGTAACAACAGACTGAAAGCTTTAATTCTAATTTAGTAGAAATACTAAGTCCTCCTAGATGCTTCTAGCCAGGCCAAACTTAAAGTCATCATGTTTTTCAAGCTTCCAAGGACTGTTACCTGTCATTCCATGGCTCCTCATTCTTCCCATCTTATATTCCGCCTTCAGAGAGGGCAGGAGAGCTGCCCCAATGGCTATACCGTCTATCATGGCACTGAATTTAAGAACTATCGGCTTCTTCTCTAAGCCTTCTGGCAGCTGTGGAAATTCATTTGTTTCGACCGGCGTTTGGTTAATACTCGTTGGAGTCTTTTCAGAGGGCAAAGGAGTCGCAACATCTTCTTTGGTAGGCTGGGGCCTATTCATTGAGACAAAGGTCAGGCAGGGCATTTTGTTACTCTAACTCGACCCACAGTTGGCTCAACTCTCGCGCGCACGTTGGGAAGCGCGAGCGGCACTTACGCGGTCGACGGTTGCCTGATGAGATCCGAGATCTGCTTGGAGAGCTGGTGAGAGCTGCGCACCATCATGCTGTGCAGCGTGGCGGGGTGCTGAGGGATGTTGATGCTGATGGCTCCGACCTTGACCACGGCAGCGTTGTTCGTTTTCAACCCTCTCTGGGCACTATAGAGGGCCTGGGATTTGGCAATACTGCATTTCACGACAGTTCTAACCGGAAAAGGAAAGGGAGTTTATTCCCATGTCCTTCACATCAGTTAGAGTTTTATGTTAAAACAGGTTTTCAAGCATTAGCTGAGTTTTCAAGTATTCATATAAGTGATTGTGTTTATCAACTACACACGTATTCCTTTTTCTTTCACTGTACACACACAGATGCACTACATGCCACAAACAACTAGACTACATTAAAGAGAACTACAAGTCATGCACGGCAAAAATACCTGTTAAATTGCTATTCCTGCATACTATAAGATCATTTGCATTTACACACACTAGGCTGCACGTACACAGACAAATTTTCACGCACAGAAACAACTACGAGCCTTCCACTTCAACTCTTTTTCAGAAATAATCTTGAACCATCCTTTTCATAAGAAAACTTAGTAAAGTCTGATTTTAGCATCCAAAAAGATCAGTAGAGGAAATACTCACTCAGCAATAAACACAGAGCAAGGGATCAATGGGTTTGTGAATTAGTACTGACATTTAATCGCCACATACTATTCCAAAATACGAAGTCTCAATTTTATTTTAATGTTAAGGTGGATCTGGTTCCCAATGGTAAGCCAAGATAAAAATAAAACTGCATCAAGCTGACAATTTTTGATGTCAAAATGCAATTTTGGCATATCAGAATTCACTAAGCTCCTATTAAAAAAGATAAACATTAATTTTTCTCATATATAAGGTCAATGACTGGAGAGTCACTCGATGGAATTATGCTCTGTAGCCTGGATAAAATATTAGAGCCTCAAAAGCGAAAGACGTATACTTGTGAAGACGCGATATGTGAGCTAAAATGTCTGAAATAACTATAAAATTGCAACGTTCAATGAAAGTTCTGAAATACTAAATTTTAAAGAGCACAGCTGAAATGTTTTTTGTAGCAGGATTTAAATTGTTCTATAGAGCTTGGATTCACGGTGAAAGCTATAATATTTTATGAATTTTACTCCCTAAATTATGTTTCTTCTGGCAAGCTCTAACACAGGGCTGCTTATTCTTATGTTAAAATATCAGCTAGCCCAAAGCATCTCAGGTACAGAAACAAAAAGAAGACAGCCGTCATGCTTCTGCTTATAATGAAGAAATACACAACACTACTGCAACCACAGCCCTATTCAACAGCAGAACCATTTACTGAAGTTCTACAAATATTTTCAGATTTTGACCCTACCTAAGAGCTACAAATCACCTTAAACAGTTACGGATGAATATTTTAGACTAGACTGTCAAGCACATATTACTTTAATATACTTGAAGAATTTACAGAAATATATAGTATGAATTAAATCTTAACTCACAAGTACATTCAGAAAAAACACTACACAAACAAGCATTACTTAAGGGAAGACAATTTAATCCACCTCTTTAAAAGAAAAAAACAATCCACTGTTATTTCCCTGATGAAGTCTGCTTATTTTGTACTCGGTTCCTGCTACCATTCTGACTGAACTATTGTGAAGCCAATCAAGAACACAATTTTTCCCCATGTATAACACTAATCAATATTACATTAGCTAGTCAAGCACCACAAGAACAACTTTGAACTTAAGGCAAGTTGCAAGATCTCTTCCTGACCTGTACCAGACGGTCCAGTCTTAACATCTCTTTGTGTAAAAGTTAATACTAAATGTAGTTGGAGTTCATGCATGTAGCAAATTTACAATCGGTTCCAAACACTGACACCTTTTTAAGAACTTAATTTAAAAAAAAATTACACCAACATAGCTCTCACAGGCTAATTAGAATTTAAGCAGGATGAACTGTGCTTCTCAACTAAGGTATTTCCCTGTCGTACACAATCCATTAATTTCACAGTTACTGCTTGGGTCTGTGCAAATCTCACTTCCCTACCACAGAGCAATGCAGAACAACTGTGTGGCTATACATTTATTCAGAATAAAGCACTGCACAATGTATAGCTGCAGTTTGGTTACCCACAGTGATAAGTCTCTAAGAGATCTGGTTGTAGTAAAATCGTAAATCAGTATTTAGGCTACATTCCAGCAGTTTTTCGATTCCATAAACAATCACTCTTCGGACAGAGCTGAGAAAAAAAGTCCTTGTCCGACTACAGAACTGGCTACAGGGTCCCCACCCAGCCTACTGGATTTTTGGGAATGGTAGAAATAGGTAGGAAAACACATCAGCAGGTACTATCCCTCCGAGCACAGCAGTTCCTCACCAAGATCAAAGTAAATCTATCCTGTCTGTTCTTTTATCTTTATAAGCATTACTTTACCTCATTAAAAAGCACAGGAGTAGATCTAAAGAATTTACCAGCCAGTGAAACCGTTCTAACATCGCAGGAGTGACTATATCCACAAGGGCTTTTTTTTAACAGATACAGGCTACATTAAAAGCTCATGTAACTAATATTAGACACTAAACTAGTATGTACTCAGGCAACATAAGCCTACATCATCACAAACAGTAGGAATGCAGCCATTAGCTACACAACACAGAGTTAATCGCAAGACTATTAAACATAATAATATGACATACAGAAACTCTTGTTTGGCTGTGCTTGTAGGAGATGTAGGAAAATCCTCCAGTCTACAGATGAAGGTTGAAGAGAAAGCAAGGAAAACAAAAACAAAGCAAATAAAGAATAAACATTCATGCAAAATTAGTCAGTTAATTACTTGTAACCCACAATAGGAAATTTACTTTCAAATTTACCAAGTCAGAGATTTTTGTTTTCTTAGGGTTTGTTTTTTTGCTGTTATTATTATTAAGATTTGTCATTACTTCCACCCTTTCTTTCTGTACCCTTCTGATACTGCAGCTCAATAAGATCATGACACAAAACAGACATCAAGAAACCTAGTCACCTTCAAAACTCCTACATTTTCAGATTAGAGCTTTTACTTATCCCTCTGAAGCATGCTTACCAAAAGTAGTTTAGCTGGGCACATGTGCAATACTCTCTATGTTTAAGAACTACATAGAGTCTTCCAAACTAAACAGGAATTAAGAAGAGAGACTCAAGTCACGTTATTAGTCTCCTACGCACAAGTTTAATGTTCTGAACCCCAACGCCATACTGCGGGTTATCCACCTACCACTCAAACTCTGTGAGGGTGATCTATGGTACAAAGTTTAGTTGTTGTTTTGCAACTCAAGCAGAAGTTTGGCTAAAACCAAAGAAGAATAAGGCATGTTCTTTTTGAGTTTGTGAACATGGAAAAAATAAAAAACCCAAAACAATGTGGATGCTGAGTGAGGCATTCAATACGTTCATGCACAAAAAGTGATTCTGACTCCATCCCGCCCTTGCCAAGTTGTGTCAGTTATATAAAGGGTGAATAACAGATATTAGAACTGTAAAAATAACAGCAAGAATCATGCGTCATGGCAGTTTACAAAGATATGTATTAAAGAAACTGTACAGATCTCAAACGGGAATAATCATCAGGAGGTTAAATACTTCCTTATAATCTTGTATGGTTTAGCTGAACCCATAAGTCTCAAAACCAATTATCGGCATAAGAGAAAGAACACACATGACGTGATAAAGCTTGTACGCGTACACCACATGGAATAAAATCAGTGCAGAGAGCTCTGATTACATGGAATTTCATTTCTTTTTACAAGAGGACCTGTCACCTATGATTTTTCAGTCAGGTCGTGTACTCAATTTACATTGTCATCCTATAATAGGTTCTGAACTTAGTTATATCTTTTACTCGAAATAGAAAGGAACGGGAGCATTCATATTCATTACCTAAGACTTGTGAGACTGAGCGCCCTAGACTGAATAATAAGTTCACCAGATTTCTTCTCAGCTTACTCAGACGTGCCTTTCATAGGACAGACGCCTGTCAACAGGCACGTTGCAGTTAGCTTCACAAGCCAACCTGAAGCCAAATTCTGCGGCAGCTGCACAGTTGTCGCTAAACTCCATGACTTCACAGATTCTACCTACAGACATATCATCCGTGCTTTCTCTATATTACACTACATACCTTTATGGTCACACAACTGATACCACTTCCACGCACTTGAATTATTTTAAACTGGCAGGCTTCATACTTACTGGATGTTTGGGGTAATTCCCTCCAGCAGGACAATATTGACACCTCCTATGTGAGCAGTGGCACAGGTCTCAGTCATCTTCTGATGTAGTACATCTTTAAGAAAAAAAGATACTTTATTCACTAAATACTTCCAGACAGGCCTACTGCTTTCAAAAATATAGTAGCACGAAAATAATTGAACAAAAGATACGATTTTATTAGTCACATTAAGTATCAAATTTAAAATGTGACAAGACGAAAGCTTTTGAAAATTCTAAATCTGATTTTCAAATATTCTAAAATAGTTTCCTTCAAGGAGTTTCCTGAAAATGTTGCCTCCTTTCAAAATCCTTCAGCGTCCTAGTAACAGTTTTTTAAAAGAACATGTTGAATGTTACTATACTACCCACAGAGAGACATAACGCACACTTATTTACCACTCAAGCATATTACACACGCACATACACATAGAGATCCTAGCAGGTAAGCACACACACACAAATACATATAAGCTGCCCCTGAATTTAATTACTGAGTACACATTAGCTTATCCCACCTTTCATTTTCTCCTTGAGGGTGAAACTGCCATGGATTCTCTTCAGTTCGGATTCCATGGTCAGACCCCCAATGTCCGCCTCCAGGTGCGTTCGGTTCACCATCCCAATCCCGAAGACGATGAGAGTCACGTGCTGCGGCTCAGCTGTCACCAGGCTCCGCTTCCTCTGCGCGTCTCTGCCGTTATCCTGTTCGTTCTCAAACACCACTCGACAAGCAGGCTCCGTTGGGCTTCGGACACCTGCAGAAAGACCAAGGAGTTTAGTCATGGGGTATGCCAAGAATTTCCTGTGTAATACCTGGTTTGTATTTCTATGTGAAACCAAGGATCATGTGTCTTGTGCATCGAGTGAACTCTTTAGGCAAATTACATTAGATCTGAACGTTAAATGACATCAACATCAAATAACATTAGATCTGAACCAAATCCAAAACAGAATGGGGACCATGAGTAACACGATTTCATTATTATTCATACGTATATTCTTATGTACTTTACATAGATATTTATCTGTGTTTGTCGGCTTTTTAGTTACACAAAAATATAGTCTGACAGTTTCTAATGGTCCTGTTTTCTTTTTTGATCCCTTTCACAGCCAAAGGTTCTTATAATTTAGCTTTGGAAGAGCAAGTTTTCCTTTTCAACAATCACAGCATAAAAACCATGTAATAAAATTTGCATTTTGTGCAGCTATCATAGCTGTGGATATGATGTTCCATGTGTGAAAGATACTGCCCTTTGTTGAACAGAAGCTCTCTTTTGACACTTGTTTTATCATTATTTAGCTAGAAGTTCAATTAAAAAATAAGCTGAAGTAGTGACTACACCATCTCTTGCATATTTACAGCAACCTCACTTCATCAACAAAGAGTATGATTCTAAATCAGCTCTCCTGTGTTGTGCTAAAGCACACTGGGAATGGAGTAATGATCACTCAGAGCTCAAGGACTGAAATAATCAAAGCATACTAAAAAGCAAGGAAAACTATTTTCTTCCATACACTATCCTGGTGAACTAATCACAACCTTCTCCCTCATCCTCATCACTTGCCCCTCTGATCCAAGCTGGACACAGGGGCAACTTTCAACAACTGCCTTATGATCGAGGTTCAGAAGAAGAGACTTACACGCAAGCATGCACTCTCGATTGCTTGGATTCATCGACTTATTTACCTGTTGGTCCGAAAGTTTCAGAAGACTTCTCTAAAATTCCCGTTGGATCAGAAATGAGGGAATAGAAGTTCAACAGTTTGTACATATTTTGCCAGCACTCAGCAGAAGGTTCGCTCTGTTCTGACACAGTAATAGAGTCAGAGTCATCCATATGAATTGTCATGTGGTCAACTACATCTTTCGAACCCTTCCTGGACACTTTAGAAGTTCTCCTCTCTGATCTCCCTAAGGAATTCTTGTTTCGAGACTCCTTTTTATTGTTCTCATTGTTTGTTCGTTTGCTCTTGGTGTTGTTCACTCTGTTCCCTCCGTTAAGGCTTCCTCGAGAGCTTCGGCTGAAATCAGATGAGCGGAAATCTCTGTGCTTGCGCGTTTTAAAAGTAGGTGTTGGCGAGGCTGATCCAGCTGTGTACCTGCTCAGTTTGATGTCCGTCTGCGTGGCTTTGATATCATCAATCATTGTACTGAACTGATGAATGAGACGAACCAGAGCCATATCTACGTGCTGGCTTATGGACTGGCACGAAATCGTAAAATTACAGTGAAAAGTATTATAATAGCGTTTATTCAAGTCATGAAAAGAAAGGGCGTTGGTGGAGTTATGAGGTGTGCATATGGATTTCTCCATTACAACAGCACTAATACTGAAAGTTTCTAACATCAAAGCGGGTTTAAATTCAAGCGGAGGAAGATTGACAGCTCCTTGCCTAAGCAAAGAAAAGGTAAAAGTTACTTTGGTTCTTTACGGGAGTCAAATACTTGAATACCCAGTGGCACATCTAATTTACTGAATCCAGCCTTTTATTTCCCTTAGGATCCCACCTTCTCAGCGCAGTTTTAAAAATAAAAACCCCAACCCACTTTCATACTTTGTGCAACTAACATAGTAATCATGCAGTTTTATATAAATTTAGTTTGGCATGCAATCTTTCCATCATAATCCAAAGGTTTGCCCAAAATCAGCATTATGGCAGGGAGATGATTCAGCATTCATATTTAAAGTAACAAGCTCAGTTACAGTATTATTACAAAATATCATTAAAGAGGCTCTCAAATTTCTCTGACTATTATTCCTACTAGCTCTCCCTTCCCCAATCTCCAATTTTTGAAGTCACTGAGATACAAATAGTTAAAAGTTTCCAAATCATTCCATGGGAAAACTAAAACAAATTTACATTCTAACAGGAAGACAAAACAGGCATGAAAAAGAAAAATAAAGGGCTGCTCCCTATTCTATTTAAGAGCTTTGGAATTGTACGCCTTCACACCACAAAACCTAATTCCTGTTCATTAGCCAATATACCGATTTTCAAGTATCTCACACCATACCTTCGAGCTCGCTTGCTTTTTCTTTCCTTGGCTGTATCCGAATCAACAATATCTGCTCTAAGGCAGTCCAAAGTTCCTGAGAACGAAAGGTACTCTCCGAAGTACATTCTGTAGCAGAGCGGCATCGAATCCTGAGACTGAATTCCCGTGTAACTCAGAAGAGGTTTGAAAACAACCTATAAAACACAACTCACCGGTTTACTTATTGTCTAGATTACACTTATACTCTCCCTCCAAATATTGCAGATCTACAATATTTACAGTGTCAGCTACATAACATAGTGTTTTTAAGTTTTACAGACAATGTTATAAAACAGAAAAAAGGGGAAGCTTTATGGACTTTTTGAGTAATAAGATGGACTACACAGCAAGCTAGCATCAAACGTTTAGCTACGGGAGCAAGGTTTCTGCATGTTACCCTCAAAAAACACTCTGGAAAACTAGGTTAGTCTCATAAAGGCTCCAGTATGTTTCTTCGAGTTACAAAGTAATGCTCTATTAATCAACATTCATAAAGTTTGTTATAGGACATTTTAGAAGTTTGAGTCATTTATTTTTATGTAGGAAGGCATATGAAATGTGCATAAAACCGAGTGGTGTTTTCATCACGGTAAGATTTATTACTTTTAAGCAATAACTAGTTTTTCCCTCCAGACCTCCAAAATCCTTCAGCAAACCTACCTGTGCATCTGCTAGCTGGACAGCAGGAAACCCCTGGTTACCCTCTTCTACACCAGCAATGTCATCCTGACTGGTGCTGTGCTGCGAGTGCGTGCCATCCAGGGTGTTCTGGTCACTAGACAAAACCGTGTTGAAGTCTGAAGCAGAAGGTATGGTAGGAAGATTGGGTGCCACACCTGGAAAATAAATACCCTTGGAATACTAACACCACAGCAAAGTTTAGCACCACCATCTCTATTCATTCCAGCAAGATGAATTATATAGAAATTCATGCCACACACAAAGTCAGAGCAGTAGTCAGGTCTACAACTTCACAGAAGTGACATTCAGGATAAACAAACTGTCTGATGCTGCTGAAAGAGGTAACACAGTCCAACTCAGATTTGAAAAGCACAGAAATACATCCTTCATTTGGTCTCCTTCCCAGGACCTTTTGTCTGTACTGCATTCTACAAAATACTTA